>NC_056735.1:1821977746-1822200246 GCF_019279795.1 Protopterus annectens
ATTTTGGCCCCCCAAAAAACCCCCAAAAAACTTACAAAGCAGGGAAAAATTTAAAAAAAAAATTTCCCCAAAAAGGTGGATTTAAAAAAACTTTGGGTAAAAAATTACTGGAAAAAAAATTTTTTTGGGGCAAATTAAAAAAAATTAAAACCAGAAAATTTTTTTTTCCGGAAAAAAAAAAAAATTTAAAAAGGGGGCCAAGTAATTTGCCAGGCTCCTTCAAAAGATTAATATTATCTTGGAACAAAGTACAATTGTGAGAGGGCACTCAACATAACTGTAGATTTAAGTTCCATGTGTTATATGAATATCTACAGCTATCTACTGCTATGTTGCTGTTCAACTAACACAAGAACTTTGGCCATATCTGTCTGCCAGAAAGAATCCAGTGGCAATCAGACATCCTTGGACTAAGAAAAGGGTTACCTTCTCTACACCAACATCATCATCAAAAGGGAAATCAGTATTAAAAGGAGCATGTCAACCAACCAATACCTACAGTAAACCTAGCGCGCCTAATACAGTATATAAAAAGGAAAGAGTGAACCAACATATCTACAGAAAGTATGATCCCTACCACTATTGTGCAAACCCTCAAAATATATTCACACACATAAGACAGTAGAAACACATTACCCAAAAGGTTACCCCCAAAGTGCAGTCTGCAGGATAACAGAAATTGCTTTAGCGAAAGCAGAACGCTTGTGGAAAAGTGGGTGGGAGCTCCAATATACACACACAGTTACAGTCTACAACAGTGAACACTCATGAGTAAATGCTTTTTAGTGATATTAAAAAGTGAATGCTCATAAGAGCACATTCTTTTTAATGGAGTTTTTACTGTCAGCTTTTTGTAGGGGATCATATTTCAGCAGGGTAAGGGAATTTACTGATGGTTTATTTCTCCTAGATAATCTGACTTCCAGCAAGTCTGCTAAAGCCAAAAACCTTCTATACAGTCATACGGCCAGTTTATGACTTAAGCTCATGGGCGTTGGGGTGCATAACCGGATGCAGGAATGTAAGATCCTCAGGCAGAAACAAAAAGTGTCAGCTAAAGGGAGGAGAGAGGAACTGCTCCCCCTCAGTCCATAAAGTGCATAGAGATTAGTACCAAAAACAAGGGGCAAGGAGGGAGGGATGCAAAACAGCAACAGTGATCAGTGGGACATTACTGTTATGGTAAGTTTTTACATAACTGTACTATGCCTTTACTTAGATCACTGTTGCATTATTTCAATACTGATAGGTACTTCCCAAAGCATGAAAGTAGGATAGGGTGGCTAGTCTGGAGATGGATCTGGCAAAAGAAGTCCTTGACCTAGAAAAGGCATCCACTCTGTAGTGTTTTGTGAAGGTGTGTACAGAGGACCAGGTAGCTGCTTCCAGAATGGCTCTGAAGTCAGTGTCCTTTAATGCACCAGAAGACGATACTGCTCTGTTGCAGTGCACTTTCATGGATGAAGACAGAGATTTGTCATGGTAGGAATAACAAAGACGGACTTTGAGATCCAGCTGTAGACTGTTTAGAGACCGGGTTGACCAACTTGCCTTCCAGGAAGGCAATAAAAATGGGTCCAATTTCATAATGTCTTAAGTCTTATCAATGTAGAATCTGAGTTGTCTGTGCATATATTGGGGGTGGAGAAGCTTCAACCCTCTTCTGTTGATTTGGGAAGGTAGGTAGGTAAGTAAATGTATAACCTCATTGAGAGACAATTCATTTACCACACTGGGCATGAAAGGAGTGAGAGACACTATCTTATGGAAGATCAGAAACTTTTCTGACAGATGTAAGGGCGACCAGTAAAACAGTTTTCCAAGTTCAAAACTTTAGGGAGGTAGAGGCTGCTGGTTCAAAAGATTGCTAGGTAAGTTTTGACAAAATAAATTTCAGATCCAATGAGTTGGGGCAGCCCTCTTGGGTGGACTGAAGTGAAGGATGTCTTTTAGAAACTGACTTCAATTCCTGGAGAACAAGGGGGGTGGGGGAGATTAACTGGCATGCAGGCAGAAATGGCAAGCAACTGTGTCTTTATAAAGGCATAGAAGTAGCTCACACAAGGAGGACAAAACAGTAGGGATTCCCCAACTACAGGAGGTTCTTATTCTTCTTAAGAAATCATATTAAAAATCTTTTCCATTTGGTTTTCTTGCCTCCTCAAGCACGGTCTTAGAAAACTGGTATCTAAAACAAAAAATAAATTCTATTATCCACAGTGTTGGGTCAAGAAAGTACAGTTTTGTACCTACCATAAATGTAGATGTTCGAGTGCTAATACAGCTGCAGTCATAACAGATGGGTTTTCCTGCCGTCAGGCGGGTCCTCGGTCGGCCGAATTCCAAAGTCTAGGTCCGGCGTCGGATGTCGTCGCTTCTTCCCTGATGTCAGTGCGACAGGGGTATAAAAGAACCAGCCGACGCCATTTTCTTCAGTTTTTCTTGCCCCAGATGTCAGGTGCCCCCAGAAGGAAGGCAAAACATAAATTTATGTAATAATGCACTGTAATATAATCAAAAAACAGTAGTTGCAAGCACATACACCATAAAAGAATACCCCAATCAGGTTGTATGAGGAGGTGTTAGCCATTAGGCCTGTCCTAAGAGGGGAAGGAGGGAGGGAAACCTGGACTGCAGCTGTATTAGCACTCGAACATCTACATTTATGGTAGGTACAAAACTGTACTACGTTCATCGTGCATACAGCTGCAGTCATAACAGATGGGTAGAACCCCAAAGCGAAAAAGGGGTGGTAGGCACTAAGTGGAACTAGGAGGAGCCAGGATGCCCTGCAAGACTGCAGTGGCAAAGCCCGCTCTAGATTTGGAATATAATGGTAGGTGATAGTGCTTGGAGAAAGTATGTACAGAACTCCAAGTGGCTGCTTCCAAAATATCTTTGATAGGAACCCCCCTGAGGAATGCTGCAGAGGTAGCTGTGGCCCTTGTGGAGTGAGATCTGATGCCTGTAGGTACAGTTTTACCATGAAAAGAGTAACAAAAGCGTATGCAGTGGGCTATCCATTTTGAGATTGTCTGTTTGGAAATAGGCTTCCCTTGAGCACCTGTAGCATAGGACACAAAGAGTTGCTCTGATTTTCTGAAAGGCTTTGTTCTGTCCAAATAATAACGGAGCTGTCTGCGAATGTCCAAGGAATGTAGTAGTTTCTCCCCTTTGTTTTGTGGATTAGGGTAAAAGGTAGGTAAGTGGATAGCTTGATTTAAGGCTACCCTGGATACTACCTTTGGCATAAAGGAAGGGTTGGTTCGTAAGGAAACTCTGTCCTGATGGAAAATGATGAAAGGCTGCACAGCCATGAGGGCTTGTAGTTCCGAAACCCTGCGTGCTGAGGTGATAGCCAGAAGGAAGGCTGTTTTCCATGACAAATATTGCAGTTTTGTTGAAGCAGCTGGCTCAAAAGGAGGCAGGGTCAGTTTTTCTAGAATGTAATTGAGGTCCCAAGCAGGTACTGGTAAGCTTCCTTGGGGGTTTTATATTCTTAGCCCCTCTGAGGAACTGTCTTAAGAGAGGGTGAGAGAATAAAGGAGGATCAGTGTTGTATTCTGCAGAAACGGCTGAGGCATGGATTTTGATGGAGGAGAATGAAAGTCCACTGCTTAGCATCTCAGCTAGGTACTGTAATATCTGAGGTAAATTCAGTATTCCAGGATTCTGACCCTTTTCCTGATTCCAGGCACAAAACAGTTTCCATTTTGCAGAGTAGGCTTTTCTAGTAGAAGGCCTTCTGGCCTCCAAAATGACATCCTGCACCTCCTTGGAGAGTAGGGTCTGTTGTGAATTTAAGGAATCCTCCATGTGGCTAGATTGAGGGTTTTCAGTTGACTGTGAAGAGTTTTGAAACTGTGTTGGGTCAACAGAAGAGGCACTAGAGGCAGGGTCCATGGTGGGAATGCGTCAGGCTCTTCAGGAGTGGATACCAGTGTTGTCTTGGCCAGTCTGGAGCAATGAGAATCATCTTTGGCCTCTCTGCTCTGGCTTTTAATAGAACTTTGGGCAGTAGAGGAAGAGGTGGAAAGGCATAGACTGTCAATGTTGTCCAATTGAAGGAAAGTGCGTCCACTTTCCAGGCCTGTGGATGATAGGTCCTTGAGCAAAATTTTTTCAGTTGGTAATTTTTGTGGGTAGCAAAGAGATCTATGTCTGGCCGTGCCCATGCCTGAATTATCTTTGCGAAAACTTGAGGATGCAACTTCCATTCGTGAGGATCTGTCGTATTTCTGCTTAGGTTGTCTGCCAGCGTGTTTTCCTTCCCTGGCAGGAATTGTGCTTGAAGTTGGATTTGCAATTCCAGAGCCGTGTTCCAAAGGGACATGGCTAGTCTGCACAGGGGGTATGAATGAGTTCCTCCCTGTTTGTTTATGTACCACATCACTGTGGTGTTGTCTGTCCTTATCAATAGCTGGCCTGGATGCAGTAGGTCTTTGAAGGCCATAATAGCATTTTGTACTACTAGCATTTCCTTTTGATTGATGTGTAGGTGCTTTTCCTTTTGGGACCATTTGCCCTGAATGCACTGATCTGACATATGCACCCCCCAGGCGTAGTCCGAGGCGTTTGTTGTGATGATTTTATTTGCTTGAGGCATGCAGAAGGGGAGACCTGTGTTTCTTTGGCATGCTTGAGCCCACCACAGAAATTCCTTTTGAAGGCATGGAATGAGTGGTATAATTGTTTCCAAACTGTGGCTGTGTTGAGACCATAAGTTTTTTTAGGTACCATTGAAGTTTCCTCATATGCAGCTTTGCACATGGGATCAGCAGGATGCAAGACGCCATGAATCCCAGAGCCTGCAGGATTTTCCTTGCAGTCAGCCTGGTGAAGGTTGCCATTTTTCTGAAGTATTGAGATAGTTGCCCTTGCTTCTCTGGCGTGAGGTAGGCCATCTGTGTGTTTGTATTCAAGCTGGCACCCAGGAAAATTATTGTTTGAGTGGGTATTAGTTTTGATTTCTTTTTGTTGACTGTGTATCCCAGAAAGTTCAACAACTTTATTACAAACGCCAGGTGTTTCAGAAGTATGTGCTTGCTGTCCGCTTCGATCAGGCAGTCGTCCAGATATGGGTATATTTGTATCCCTTGAAGTCTGCAGAAGGCAATTACTGATGCCAGGCATTTCGTGAACACTCTGGGCGCAGTAGATAAGCCAAAGGGCAATGCAGAGAATTGATAATGGGTTGAACCTGCAAGAAATCTGAGGTATCTTCTGCAATCTTGTCTGATAGGGACATGCAGGTATGCCTCCTTGAGGTCCAATGTTACCAGCCAAGACTCCTTGCCCAGCATGGGAAGAAGCTGCTGTAATGTGAGCATCTTGAATTTTGGTACGAGTAAATATGTGTTTAGGATGGATAGGTCCAGAATAGGTCTCCAATCATTGTCCTTCCTTGGTACCAGGAATAGTCTGGAATAAAAACCTTGACCCTGTTCTTTTGCAGGGACCTCTTGAATAGCTTTCATGTCCATGAGAGCTGAAATTTGTTTTTGTGCCTCTGCCCTTTGATTTTGTGGCAGGTTTGGCATGCCTCTCATTTTTGGAAGGGTATGAAAGTGGAATCTGTAGCCTCTGTCTATAATGTCCAAAATCCATTTGTCTTTTGTCACAATATGCCAATTCTTTGAAAATAAAGCCAGTTTTCCGCCTAAAGGTGCTGCCATTAAAGCTCTGCTTGGCATGCAGAGGGGAAAGTCATTGTGTCTGCTTTCTGAATGACTGTGATCTATCTTTTCCACCTCTTGGTGTAGGTGCTTGCCATTGTCTGGCTCTAATGATCCTTGAAATTGCCCTCTACCCCTCGGGCGCCTGTATCTACCTCTTTGAGGTCTGTCCGTGGCTGGAAAGGACCAATTTTTTGAAGGCCAGTTTCTGCTGAAACGTGAAGGTTGTACCTGTAGGAAATCTTTCACTGTTTGCATTGATCTTGCCTTTTCCTCCATTTTCTTTAGTACCTCCTCAGCTTTAACACCAAACAATACATCTTTTTGAAGAGGTGCATCTAGTAATTTAACTTTGACATGATCTGGTAAGGTTTGCTCTTTGAGCCAAGCATGTCTCCGTATGACAGACCCTGTAACAGCAGCTCTACATGAGGCCTCTAAAGCATCAAAACCACATTGCAAGGTATGTTTACCCACTTGCTCTGCACTATGCAACAAATCCTGCAACTCCTTTACATCTGGTTGCTCAGGTTGTGTCATTTTGCTTTTCAACTGAGATAACAAAAACTGTTGATACTTTAACATATGGAACTGACAATTTAATGCCCTCATGGTTAAAGTGGCCGAGGTGTATACCTTTTTCCCCCACCTTTCTAAAGCTCTGGAATCTCTCTCTGAAGGTAATGGGTTTTTGGCAGTAGAGGCCTTAATTCCCTTGGGACCCTGTGAAATAGTTTCTGGGTCAGCAGCATGACTTTTGTATAGGAATTGGTGTGAATCAGGAACCCGGTAATACCTGTCAGGTTTAACAGGAGCTGGAGGTAAAGAATCTGGGTTGAGGCTGGCTTCTGTATACACATCATCTAATATATCCAAGACAGGAGGGATAGCCAGAGGCCTGTGCTGAGGAAGCAAGAGAAAATCCCTGAGCCTTTTCTTGGAATCTGAGTAATCTTGACCTTCCCAGTGAAAGTGTTCCCACAAAGTATTTAAGGTTTCCCCAAAAGAATAGTCCTCGGGGGGGGGATCTTCAAAAGGGGAATATGAATATTCCTGTTCCTCAGAATGTTCTGAGGTAATAGAGGCTTGGTCTGAGGAAGGGTAGTCTTCCTCCAATCTGGGCCTTTTGTCCGAGGGGGGTTGAGAACCCCTGATAAGTGTAATCAAATCCTCAGCCATTTTGAGCATCTGTTTTTTAGGCATGGGGCCTTGAGAGGGGCTCTGTGGAGCTTGTCTTTTAGTTTTCATGGCTGCTTTAGATTTTGTGAAAGCCTTAACGGAGAAAGTGGAAGGCCTGAAGACACCTTGAGAGGTGGCAGGCCTGTCTAAACTCTGAGTTTCCCCGCCAAGAGTGGCGTCAGTATCTGTAGTCGGAGTGGGGGCCGAGGAGCCTGCAACCTCGGGCACAGAAGACACCGCTAAAGAAGCTTCATCGGTACTCAGGGGCTGCGTAGGCGCCTCGCTGAGAACCAGAGCACCTGTAGCCGGCTTTAGCGTGGTGTCGGTAGAAGTCGCGGACCTCGTATGTCGGTCCTTATCTTTGCATCTTTTACTCAAAACTGGAGTCGGAGTATCCGACGACATAATGTAATTCAACTTTTTGCCAAAATAGTGTTGGGCGAACTCCACCCGACATTTAATCGTGCGTTTGTTGAATCTAGCACAAAAACGACAGGCCAAGACGTCATGGTCTGGGCCTAAGCAAGGAATGCAGAAGGAATGGAAATCCTTATGCGGTATTTGCTTCCCACATGAAATGCAATTATTAACTTTGTCTGACATCGATCTGAGACACGAAAAGTTTCCCCAATGGGGTACTTAGCTTTCAAGAAGACTTCGGCTGAAATATTTTTCGTAAATCTCAGGAGCTGGCCAACCAGCACTTGCGAACTGCTTCTGCTTCGGCACCGCGCGGCAAGAAAGACTGAAGAAAATGGCGTTGGCTGGTTCTCTTATACCCCTGCCGCAATGACGTCAGGGAAGAAGCGACGACAACCGACACCGGACCTAGACTTTGGAATTCGGCCGACCGAGGACCCGCCTGACGGCAGGATAACCCCATCTGTTATGACTGCAGCTGTATGCACGATGAACATCATAAAGAAGAAGAAAACAGCAGGTAGTATGTGGGGATACTGAAGTATTTACACGCTCCTGATCAGCTACTGATTTTGTGTGTGTCAAACAAGCAAAAAGACTACTGTGATTAACTTTAACTGCCTGCGTTACATACAACACATGCTATAACACACCTGTCAGGAACTAGCATTAGCATTGCTGCTTTGCTCCTGGTGAGAAGAGCACAGGGACATTGATTCCTATCTAAACGCAGCTACAGTGAGACCCAACAGGTGAATCAATGCTGAAATCTGGGCTCCATCTGTTCTATCCTTGTACTACTTCACAAGGTTAAACAGTTAACTTATTTGATCACTCACTGATCTCTGCTGAGATGGGCTCACAGTCTGCTCTGTTTCTGTTACCAGCCTGCTTGCACTAGGGACTGACAATGCATTACTTTTATCCTGCATTAAAGAGTCAGAGGTGAAAATACTCAATCTGGAGGCCAATATGGCAGTAAGCAGCTTACCTGCACATCAGTGCCACCCAAAACTAGACCCACTCATGAGGAGGTTATAACAAAAATGCTATCCAAGTCTTCTAGACACTGCTTTGACAAATCACAGAGACAGTACTATACTCACACCTCTAACTTTAACCATAGCTTCTGGAGACCTTGGGATTTGGGCTTGGGGCAAACCAACTTATCTTGGATTTGGCCACACATGGCAATGTACTAGCAATTAGTGAATCCACAGTCAGACACTAATATTCCACTCACAAGACTGAGCAAAGTTGTAGTCATGATCACATCTCTATGGTGCCAGGATTCATCAAATGACCAGAGTCCGTAGTTCTTCCTTCCATACCAAATACAAATATGATTTTATATTTGTATACATCATGATGAAAAGCCTTAAATACTCCATATTACGGAGATTCAGAGACACATAGTTGGGCCTTCCCAAGCACATGACCATGACAGGAAAGACAAATGTCTTCAGCATTATTTTTCCAGCTAAGAGAAAGATTATAAAAATCCCAAAAACAAAACAATTGACTTCAACTATTTTCTAGCTGGTATAATTTCAGGGAGATCTAGTGTGTCAGCATGTGGGATGACAAATCAACAAGCCAGATTGTTTCACCATGAATGACCTGCACATCTCTCCTTCGGGGTTTTGCAAATTGGCTTAGTTTTCTTCTGCACCAGTAGTGCCTTTTTTAGGCAAGGTTTGTTGCTTGAACATTCCAACCTAGTAAATGTCAACACAGGCTACATTAACGTGACACTGCTCAACAAAAGGAGTCTGAAAAAAATTCCCAATCTTGAGGCCTTCCTGTCATTCAGACAGACATACATGTACAGCTACTAAAATCTGGTTTCAATGTACTGATAGCACACTCTCCACATGGAGGTGCTGTGTCTATAACTCATTCAGTCCATCTGCAACTGGTGCAGGGTAGCTCCCCACTACTTCAAGCCAAATCCCTCATGACACCTACATGAAAGTTCTGTATATCTTAATAACTTAAGTAAATCCAATTGCCACAATATTACCAGCTATATACCCCTTCAGTGTCTCCTAATAACTATGACAAGTACCTTAGTAAGATGTATTCTAATACACTGATGATGGCTGAATTTAACTGCATGGCCACTAAATGGAACCTTTATGCAATATGCTCAGCAATTCTTCAGCTGCACGAATACTAACTCCGTAGATCAAAAAGTCCAAATTCCCACCAGAGGAAACAACATGCCTGCCCTCACCTTTACAAATAATGCCTCTACTGCTACTAATTTCATTCCATCCTTGATCAGAAAGTACAATTGTGTATACTTACCATAAATGTAGATGTTCAAGTGTATTCACTGTTGCAGTCATCACACTTTGGTTATCTGCCTGCAGGTAAGCCCTCAATCGGCCCTAATACCAGAGACTTAGTATTTCTGCAACAGTTGCTGTCGCTCCAGGACTGTCGTCAGGGGTATAAAAATAGGCAGCCGATGCCATTATATCAGTTTTTCTTGCCCCAAATGTCAGAAGCCCCCCAATAGGGAGCTAAGCTATGGTAGGAAAATCATCACCAGTAAAAAGTAAATACCAATACCCCTGCAAGGGGTGAGTAATATACACAGACAGGAGAGAAGGGGGCTAGAGGGAGGGAAACCAGGACTGCAACAGTGAATACACTCGAACATCTACATTTATGGTAAGTGTACACAACTGTACTATGTTCATCGTGTTTCACTGCTGCAGTCATCACACATGGGTTGATTCCCAAAGCTGAAGAAAGGGTGGAAGCAGTCAAGAAGAGTTTGGGCTGGCTAGTATGCCCTGCAGGACTGCAGTTGCAAAACCCACCTGGATTTGGAAAATATGGGCAGGTGGTAATGCTTGGCGAATGCGTGTACAGAACTCCAGGTAGCAACCTCCAGAGTGTCCCTGGTAGGGACTCCCCTGAGGACTGCTGTAGAGGTAGAAGATGCCCTATTAGAATGTGTTCTGACCCCCTGAGGGGTAGGTTTCCCATGGTGTTTGTAGCAGAAATGGATACAGTGGGGTACCCATTTAGAAATTGTCTGTTTTGAAATGGTCTTGCCCTCTGCCCCTGGTGGAAAACAGAGTAATAACTGGTCAGATTTCCTGAAGGGCTTAGTCTTATCCAGGCAGAATCTGAGCTGTCCGTGCACGTCCAAGGATTGCAGGATACTTTCCCCTTTATTTTGCAGATTAGGGAAGAAGGTTGGCAAATGGATAGATTGGTTGAGAGCCACACTGGACACCACTTTAGGCATAAAGGAAGGATTAAGTCCTGAGGGAAACCCTGTCCGCATGAAAAATAATGAAGGGTTCCACAGCCAACGGTGCTTGTAACCCAAACACTCTTCTAGCTGAAGTGATGGCCAGAAGCAATGCTGTTTTCCAAGAGAGGAATTTTAACTCTGCTGATGCTGCAGGCTCAAAAGGGTGTAGCGTGTGCTTTTACAGTACAAAGTTAAGGTCCAAAGCAGGGGTGGTTGCTCTCCTTGGTGGCCCTAAGTTGTTTGCTTCTCTCAGGAACTGTTTGATGAGAGGGTGAGAGAAGAGGGGTGGCTCAGTGTTGTAATGAGCCGAGATGGCAGAGGCATGGATCTTAAAGGAGGAGAAGGATAGGCCTCTGTGGAGTAGATCTGCTAAGTAATCCAGGATAAGAGGTAGGGAGGGCAGAGTTGTGTCCTCTCCTTTAGACTGAATCCAGCAGCAATACCTTTTCCACTTATCAGCATAGGATTTCTTTGTACTGGATCTTCTGGCTTCAAGAATGACATCCAGCACCTGCTTGCTTAGGCTGGTCACTGGAGGAGAATTCAAGGAATAAGCCAGGCTGCAAGATTCAGGGTTTTCAGTTGCGGATGCAAGACCTGCCCCCCCCCTGCTGAGTGAGGAAGGTCGGGCTCTGGGGTAGGTGCCAGGGTGGCACCGGTGACAGGCTGCACAGTAGTGAGTACCAGTGCTGGTCTGGCCAGTCCGGGGCAATAAGAATTGCCCTTGGTCTGTCCTGTCTTATCCTGAGCAGTATTCTTGAGAGAAGGGGCAGAGGGGGGAAATGCATAGATTGAAAGGTTTGCCCACTGGAAGGATAGGGCATCCACTTTCCAGGCCCTGCTGTGAGGTGTCCTGGTGCAGAATTGCTGAGCTGATGATTGCTAGAGGAGGCAAAGAGAGCCACCTGTGGGTCTCCCATTTCTGAATCAGAAGGCTGAAGGTGTTGGGCTGTAATTGACACTCGTGTGGGTCTAGGAGATTTCTGTTTAAGTCGTCTGCCAGTGAGTTTTGTTTGCCTGGCAGGAATTGAGCTTGTAGATGGACCTGCATGTCCAAGGCTGTGTTCCACGGGGCCATGGCTGGCCTGCAGAGTGGGTAAGAGTGGCTTCCCCCCTGCTTCTTGATGTACCACATAACTGTGGTGTTATCTATTTTTATTAGCAGGAGTCCTGGTGAGAGTAGGGATACGAAAGCTGTTAAAGCATGCTGAACAGCTAGCATCTCTTTTTGGTTGATGTGCAGATGAGTTTGACTTGGGCTCCAGTGGCCCTGAATGCACTTGTCATCCAGGTGTGCCCCCCAGGTATAGTCTGATGCATCTGTGGTTAGGGTCTGCATGGCATGGGGTTGAGTAAAGGGAAGTCCCTTGTTGTGGTTGCATGCTGCTGCCCACCAAAGAAACTCTGTGCTTAGACAAGGTACGACATGAATGCCAGTTTCCAGGTCCTGAGAATGTTGGCACCAAAGACTTTTTAAGAACCATTCAAGTTTCCTCATATGCAGTCTGGCATATGGAATTAGTAGGATGCAGGAGGCCATGAACCCTAGGGCCTGCAGGATTTTCCTTGTGGATAGCTGGGTTCTCGTGGCCATTTGAGTGAAGTAGCGGTGGTGCTGCGGTAGCGTTATCGCCTCACAATAAGACGTTGTCCTGTTCGATTCTCAGCTAGAGCATCTTCTGTGTGGAGACATGCGTGAATGGGCGTACCTTCGTTGAAGGTTGTGCGTCAGGGCCGGCAACTCGGCACATAAAAAAAATCTACTGACAATCATTAGCAGACCGGAGTTGCGCTGTGGCGACCCCTAACCGGGAAAAGCCGAAAGACACAACAGCCTGTCAGACAGGCTTGTTTTTCTGGAGTCAGGAATGCCATCTGGGATGCTGTGTCCAAGCCTGCTCCCAGGAAGACAATCTTTTGACTGGGGACTAGTTTTGATTTCTTTTCGTTCATAGTGTACCCAAGGGAGGTTAGAAGGTTTTTTACAAATGCCAGGTGCTGCAACAGCATCTACTGAGCATCTGCCTGAATCAGGCAGTTGTCCAAGTATGGGTAAATTTGAATTTTTCTCTATGTAGTAGGCAATGGCTGGAGCCAGGCATTTTGTGAATACTCTGGGAGCAGTGAATAAGCCAAAGGGAAGTGTAGAGAACTGATCCTGCTCTGAAGCGTAGGTATTTCTTGCATGAGTCCCTGATAGGGATGCGCAGATAAGCTTCTTTTAGGTCTAGGGTGGCTAACCAGGCATCTTTGGCCAGCATAGGAAGAAGCTGCTGAAGGGTGAGCATTTTTAATTTTGGTACCACCAGGAAGGCGTTTAGAATGGAAAGATCTAGGATTGGGTGTCATGTGCCCTCTTTTTTGGATACCAGGAAAACACGACCTATCTGTTCTGCAGGAACAGGTTGAATTGCCCTTATGGAGAGGAGGGATTGAACTTGGTTTTGTGCCTCTGCCCACTGATTTGGAGGAAGGTCTGGGAACCCTTTTGGGGTTGGCAGTGAGTGGAAGTAAAATTTGTATCCCTGGGATACAATGTTGAGGACCCATCGGTCTTTGGTGATGGAAGTCCAGTTTTTTGCATTATGGGCAAAGTTTCCTCCTAGGGGCATGAGCAGTTGGGCAGAGCTGGGAGTGGAGTTGAGAAGTTAGTGAATTTTTTCCGTAAGGCGGTGGCTTAGCATTCACTGTTTTTGAAGTGGAGGCACTTCATTGCTTAGATCTCTGCATACCCTGAGACTATAGTCTGGGGGGGTCTGTTTCCCCTGGGTCTAGTTTGAGATGGCCTTGAGGGGGCTGGAAAGGACCAATGCTTCGAGGGGCAATGGCTACTGAATCTAGGAGGCTGTACTTGCAAGAAATCTTTGACTGTCTGCATAGATTTAGCTTCTTCTTCCATTCTTTTTAAGAACCTCTTCTGCTTTGGTGCCAGATTGTCCTTGTTCAAAGGAGCTTCTAGTAATTTTGATTTGACATGGTCTGGCAAGGTCTGCTTCCTTAAGCCAAGCACCAATGACTGCTGCCCTGCAAGATGCTTCTGGGGAGTCAAAGCCACATTGCAAAGTATGCTTGCTGACTTGGCTTGCAGAATGCATAAGCTCTTGTAATTCTTTACTTTCTGCACAGTCTGTAAAGGTAGCTAATTTTTGCTTAAGTTCCATGATATGTTGTTGATACTTTAGCATGTGACACTATCAATTCAAAAGCCCTAATGGTGAGAGTTGCAGAGGTGTATACTTTCTTACCCCATCTGTCTACAGCTCTGGAATCCCTGTCCGAAGGGGTGGGATTCTTAGCTGTAGTTGCTTTGATACCTTTAGGCCCCTGGGAGATGACCTCTGGGTCAGCAGTAGGATTTTTGAAAAGGAATTTGTGAGCGTCAGGAACTCTGTAGTGCCTGTCTAGTTTCCTAGGAGCAGGAGGTAAAGTAGCAGGAGTTAGACTGGATTCCATAAAGACATCATCAACAACACCCAGGACTGGGGATATTGCTAAAGGCCTATGTTGTGGCAAATCTAGAAATTCTCTTAGTCTCATTTTGGACTGAGGATAGTCTTGGCATTCCCAGTGGAAATGCTCTCAAAGTATGCAAGGTTTCACCAAAAGAAAAATCCTCTGGAGGAGAAGCAGAGGGAATGCATCCCTCTGCATCTGAACCCTCATAAGCAGATAACGGCAAGTCTTCATAACCAGATACCTCAGACTCGTCAGACTCTTGGTTTGTTAAAGCTGCTGGGGACAGGTCTCTTTTTCCCTTAGCAGGGGAAGGCTGGCTTCCCCTAATTAGCATAATAATGTCTTTTGACATTTTACGCATTTGATGTTGTGGCAAGGAAGCAGGTGCTTGAGTTTGGGTCGTCTGTTTTTTAGGCGTAGCTTGTATTCTTGATCTTAGAAACTCAGTAGTTTTAGAACTGAAGACACAAAAGAAGTCATTGGTTTGTGTCTAATATAGATAGTGCGAAGAACTTCCTCAGAAGCCGGTGCCTGCTCAGCAGGGTAGAGACATCCGCAGGTTTCATAGTTGAAGAAGAGTCTCGCGGCATACCAGACTCTGAACAGGTCTTGGTAGAGGCCTGCGAATCCACTGAAGCGGGTATCCGGGGCTGAGAAAGCGCCTCACTGAGTACCGGCGAACTGGCGACTAGCTTAACGGAAGCGCCGTCGGCAGTTTTGGACCTTATGCAGTCTGTCTTTATCCTTACTTTTTTTTCAGAAGATCGGTAATCGGATGGCTTACTGCAGCCATTTCGGAATACGGAGATAGAGAACGAAAGTATTTAGCGACAATAAGGGCCGGACGATGAATAGTTCGGGCATTGAACAAGGCACAAAACCAACAGCGAGGTACGTCACAGTCTGGGCCTAAACAGGTGATGCATTAAGAATGGAAATCTCGGTGTGGTATTTGCTTTCCACAGGCGATACAATTGGTAGCTTTTTCTGACATCGGTTAGAGCAAGAAAAAAAGGGTCCCCAATGGGGTACTTAGCTTTAGAAGACTTTAGGATGATTCAGTTCAGAAACAAAACTCAGGTAGCGGCCAACCGGCACTCATGCAAACTGCTTGTGCTTTAGGCTCCTCGGCAAGAAAGACTGATGTAATGGCATCGGTTGCCTGTTTTTATACCCCTGACGACCTGACGTCAGTCCTGGAGTGACAGCAACCAACACAGAAATACTAAGTCTCTGGTACTCAGGCAGACTGAGGGCTACCTGCAGGCAGATAACCCAAGTGTGATGACTGCAACAGTAAAACACGAAGAACATCAGGCACCATCAAACTGTCTTCTCCCTCAGAACAAGTATTATCCTGTCTAATAACTCCACCACAATCAGTCTTCTCCAAACCCAACCTATGTCTGTGGACCTGAAGAGATTCAAAAGAAACACTCCCAAAGACTCAAGCAGTGTAGCAACTGCCTCATGTACACAGACAACCCCTCTCCTCTTACCTCCCAACACTCAAACTTGTGAGAGATGCACTTATATCATCAAATTGGAAGATACGCACTCTCCAGCCAAAACCGGACTAGCTGGTCAAGAGGAGATGGTCAACACCTGCACCACACCACATGCAACTCGCCCTCCGGAACACCCACCATCACATCTCTCACATAAAAACACAAACCAAACACCCACCTTCGTGGAGGTTCTCTATAGAAATTTACCCAAACAGCAGAGACCTCTAAGACAGAAATGCACTCGACCAGCACAACACAGGACACACAGCTCACCTCCACAGTGTGACCCTCAACCTAAGCCCCTATGGCTAAACACCCTGCCCAATACACTAATCATAAGTGACTCAATAGTGAGGCACACAGATGTCCCACTCACTAGGTTGAATATGCAGACGGTAACAGTCAGCTCTCTATCAGATGCCAGAATCCGACACATAATACACGCACTCAGGTCACTTCACAACAAGTACAAGTATGACTCTGTCATTGTCCATGTGGGTGTGAATGACCTGAGATGCATCTCCCAGGACTACATGAAGAGACACATTGTGGAGCTCTCAGATTATGTGACCCAGGCAGGTATGACCCTAGCCCTAAGCAGTATCCTACAGTCATCCAGAATGAGACCACAATGCAAACAAAAAATTATTGACTTCAACAACTGGCCAAGTTTCTGGTGTCATTCTAAGGGGATCCAGTATCTGCTTGGGATGACATGATTGACAGACCTCGATGCTTTGCCAGAGATGGCCTGCATTTGTCACCCTGGGTTTCTGGGTACAGGCTAAGGCTCTTGCCACCCCTATAGTGCCTTTTTCAGGTGGTGGTCCAAAGACCAAATTACCACCACAAAAGAGATATAAATAAATGCAATCTGAGGGTCATGCTGCTCAGCGCTAGAAGTCTAAATCTGAAGATGCACTCGCTCAAAGCACTCCTCAAAATGGAGAACATCGACATTTGTGCTGTAACGAAGACCTGGTTTAAAGCAGCAGAAAGCACACCTGCACTATCAGGCTACAACTCATTCCACACCTTTCAGCCCCGAAACATGGACCTTCGCTCCAAGGGTCGTGGTGTCTCCATATTCATAACGGATATACACACCTCCAGACAAGTAGCCCAGCATACCACATTTGAGATACTTCAGGTACAAATGACAGAGTAAGATGGCGATCCAGGTCATAGGGACTCTCACTCCACGTTCCTAAGCACCCAGAATCTACCAAGGTCCAACTCAACACACTCATACTAGGAGACTTCAACTACCCCTCCTTGTACTTGTTGTGAAGTGACCTGAGTGCGTGTATTATGTGTCGGATTCTGGCATCTGATAGAGAGCTGACTGTTACCGTCTCCATATTCAACCTCAAGTACCAATGCACTGGCCAAAAGCTTCCTGGAATTCATCAATTCCAAATCCTTGGACCAGCTCATTCTTACCCCCACTAGAGGAAGCAACATCCTTGACCTGGTTATTACTAACATGGGCGACCATTGCTCTACACCAGTAGTCAATCCCTCCCTGGTCAGATCTGACCATAAACTAATCACCATAGAAATCCACATCTCACCCACAACCCCGCAAATGTATTGGGCTCCTAAAAACAGAGGTGGCAAACTTCACAGCACCCTTGCCAATGGAAAATAGCTGCATGACTGCCAAATCATACACCAATGCAGTGTATGAACATGTACATAAATGCATGGAACTAGACATACCCAACAGAACCAAGACGCTCTCCTCCAAAAAAAGGAAGCCAATCTGGTGTTCCCCTGCCATTAATAAACTCTACAACAGAAGGAAGAAACTCATGTAGAAAAAGGTGAAGTCCCAAGACTGGAAAAACTCCTTTATTAGCCTCAACAAAAAGTTGAGATCCCTCATCAAATTCTCTAAAGCCAGCTATGAAGGCAGAAGGCAGAATTATGGCAGACACTAAAAACAATCACAAAGCCTTCTATAGTTATATAAAGAACCTCCACGGCAATACCCAGATTTGCTCTGAGTTACTTCACAATGCTAACTCCTATACTGAGCCAACTGATACTGCCAACATACTGGCAGACAGATTCAGTGCCAGTTTTACCCCCCCCCCAAAGGACCAATCACAATACCAGAAGAATGCCAGGCACCAAGCATTACTACAGCACAGGTTAAAGCTGCATTGTCCAAGGCCAAGAATACAGCTTCCAGGAGACTCGATAATATCCCTGGCTGTGTTCTACATAAATTAGAAAGTGAACTGGCACCACATCTATGTGCCCTGTTCAGTCACAGCCTCACCGCAGGCTTTGTCCCTATTGAATGGCACACTGCTACAGTCATCCCTTTCCAAAAAGAGGGAGCAACTACAGACCCTGGGAATTATCGCACCATTAGCCTGACAAGTCTGATATGTAAATCTATGGAGCGCATCATCATGGACCTGATTAACAAAGATATAGACGCCACACAATTTGGCTTTGTGAAAGGCAGATCATGCCTGCCCAACCTGGTTGACTTCTTTGAGTCAGTCACCACAGCTGTAGATGAAGGTAAGGCAGTACAAACAGCCTACCTCGATCTGGCCAAGGCCTTTGATACCATTCCTTACTCGGGAATTATTTTTAAACTCACCAAATTAGGTCAACCCCTGTATCACTAGGTGGGTTGCAAATTGGCTCACAGAACACACAGTGTGAAAGTAGTAGACTCCAAGTCAGACTGCCGACCAGTCATGAGTGGAGTCCCAACAGGGATCAGTCATGGGCCCTGTCCTGTTTGGCATTTACTTCTCAGAAGTCCAAGCCAACACAAAGGGACTCTGGCTGACCACATTCGCAGATGCCTGCAAGCGGGGAGCCATTATTAACTCCCCAAGTGATGCAGACATCCTACAGAAAGGCCTCACTTAGACCAATGATTGGTGTCAAAACCATGGGCTTAAGCTTAATGCCAACTCAATTCCCACTAATTACCACATCGATGGGAGCCCATTGAACACTGAAGGCGTTATAGGGGATCTGGGGATTCAGGATGACCGCAACCTCTCCGACCACCACAATGCCACTGTGGTCAGAAAGTCCTTCTATGTGGCACATCTCATTACCAAGGGGTTTGCATCCAGGAAGAAAACGAGGTTATTGTCTCTCTGTTCTCTTCCCTCATTAGACCAATCATTGAGTATAATGCCCCATTTGGCACGTACCTCAACAGACACCTGCAACAGCTGGAGAGGCCACAGAAGTACCTCATGAAGAGGATCCTAAGCATTAAACATGTCCTATATGGACAGACTCAAAAAAGACAGCTATTCTCTGTCTCATACCACATTCTTGGAGGCCATCTTTGCTTGACTTACAAAGCCATGTCTGACCCAGCTCTTTTAGAAATGCTACATCTAAAGAAATCCCAATCCCTCCGCACACATGCTCCAGAGACCTCAACCTCATTACCACAATCAACAGAACATGCTGGAGAGACAGGTTCCTCACCCAGAGACTGCTCATGCTCTGGAATAGACTTCCCATACATGTCAAGCAGAGACCTCACTGTCCCCTCTTCAAGAGAAATCTTGATGAGTGGAAAGGTAATAGAAAGTTCACACCAGGGATCACTCCAGTGGTACTACTTGATAAAGGCACTGGGAACTAACGTCGGGCGGCACGATGCCAGAGCACTTCTATGGGCTAGGCTTGTAAAGGGTCCAGGGCCTTAGCCTAGTACACACCTATGAACCAATCAATAATGCTGCTACATATACCTCTGACTTCTAGGCTGAGCTAAACTAGTGTAAAGAGAACTTCATCCCCAACAGATGAAAATACAACAGGAAACTCAAAAATACATCCCTGTGGTAAACTCCAAAACAAACTCTACAGAGATAAAACTTGCTTTTGTTGTATAAAAGATCCACCAACTCCCATCACAAAAAGATAGATAGGCAGGCCAAGCAAAGAACTCAAGCTAACCATAAGAAAGAGTGAGTTAGGATATAAACTGAAAGCAGCCACCTATTGTAATGGTAACCATAATGCCTTTTTTTTTTTTTTTTTAGCTATGAGAAGTAACACTGCATCAAGCTGGAGTCATGCAGTGCCAAAGAAACATTCTAACTGACATTTACTTCCAGTTTCACTACACACACACACACACACACACACACACACACACACACACACACATTCCCACTCTTGAATCACCAAGCTCTCCTTCACCCAAAACTACTACAGTCTAGATCCTAGAAGTTCTACCAGAAACCACAAACGGCTCCATGGACAAACATAATAACAATCTCTTAATCAGTACAGAAATATTACTGAACTCCTCCTAGACCTTTTTAAACTTAGTCTCACCACAAGATTTGTACCTAACCTCAGGAAAATGGCTGCCTTGCTGCCACTCCACAAGGGCAACTCCACCACAGACCCTGTCAAGTATCATCTTATAAGCCTCACCAGCATCATCTGTAAAGTCATTGAATACATCTTGATCAAAGTCATAACTGAAACTAGTGAGCTACAAACCTTTGACTTCAACCCATTTGGCCACCAGCTTAAATATCAACCCCTATGTCACAAGATGGGTTGCAAACTGGCTCAGGGATAGAACCCACATGGTCAGAATTGCAAGTGCCATCTCAAGACTCTAAACCAGTTACAAGTGGCATCCCACAAGGCTCAGTCCTGGGACCTCTCTTGTTCGGTATATATTTCTCTGAGGTACAGGCTAACACGGGAGGGCTATGGCTGACCAAGTTCGCAGATGACTGCAAACTGGGTGCCATAATCGACTCGCCGACTGACACAAGCATCCTCCAAAAGGGTCTCATAGAGACGGATAACTGGTGCCAGAGCCATGGCCTAAAGCTAAATACCAAAAAGTGCATAGTCATCCCCTTTGGGAAAAACAAAGTGCCCACAAATTACCACATAGGTGGTAATCCATTAAGTACAGAAGAAGTAATTAGGGATTTGGGGACCCAAGTAGATAGCAATCTCTCCTTTGACAATCACGTTACCAAAGGGGTTAGAAAGACCTTCTATATAGCCCACCTTATCACAAAAGGGTTCACATCTAGATCAAGAGAGGTCATTGTGCCCCTCTACTCATCAGGCCCATAACTGAATACAATGCCCCATTTGGGATGTACCTTACCCGACACCTGCAGCAACTGGAAAGACCCCAAAAGTACCTCACCAAGAGGATCAAGGGACTCAAACAGATGCCCTACGCAGTTAGGCTAAAGAAAATCCAGCTCTACTCAGTTGCTTACCGCCTACTCAGAGGCGATCTGTGCCTGACGTATAAAGCCATGTCCAACCTCAGGAAATCCAAATCCCTTAGAGCTACACACTCCAGGAACTTAAACCACAGCACAGAAATAAATAGGACATGCTGGGGGGACAGATTCATATCCCAGAGGCTCCCCTCACTCTGGAACAAAATCCCAATCCATGTTAGGCAGAGCCCCTCAATGACCCTCTTCAAGAGAAATATTGACGAGTGGATGGGAGATCGTAGGTTTACCCATGGGATCTCTTCTGTGTCCCTACTAGACAGAGGCACAGTAAACTAACCTTAAAAGGGCTATCTTCTGTGACCTACTATACAGAGGCACAGTCAACTAATCTAAAAGGGTGGCGAAAGTCAAACACACTCTGGCTAGGCTTATAAATGCCCTAGGGCAGACAGCCTAGTATCAACCTATGAAAGGTAGAACACATCTCTCCTTAACCTAGTTTACTTCCTTGAAAACTAAACAGATGCCATCAGCTATGGCCACTCTGTTCATACAGTTAATCTGGACCTGGAGAAAGTCTTTGCTAAGACTCCCAGTGGCGGCATCACCAACAAATTCATTAATCTAAACATGATCCCCTACTGGGTTGAAAATTAGCTCTCTGACTGAACACACACAGTAGGAATTAGTGATACATTCAGATCTGAAAGGCATGTCAGTAATGATGTCCCTTGGGTCTTTGTTCTGGGTCCCTACCTCCTCAGCATCTAGTCTTCCTATATAAATGCAGACATCAAAGATCTAAGACTAACCAAGGTTGCTGATAACTGTAATTAAGTGATACAACTAGCACCTTCACAGTCACTCGTATCCTCCAAAGGCTTGCAAATACCAACACTTGATTTACTGAATATGCCCTTAAGCTTAATGCCAAAAATATACAGTATTTGCTTTTGCAAAACAAGTCTGCCCTACTTATTATCTCATTAACTGAACCACTCTTAAGACTGACACTTGACATTAGAGACTTGGATATTTTCTTTAAAGAACTATTCATCAATCATCACATATCAACTGCAATTAGGAAATTGTTCCACCTTGTCCAATTAATTGCCAAGGGTATATCCTCCAGATCCAAAAATGTCCTCTATTTTCCCCTTCAGGTCAATCATAGAACACAGCTCAACCTTTGTAATGTACAGATCCAAACTTACAACCTGCTCAACTAGTATGACCACATTTTCTAACATTAAAAAAGGGAAAAGCTTCCATAGCTACCAGAAAGATTTAAAACACCTCACTTTCAGTCTTCTTGCACTGCCTCCCAAGTGGTGATCTCTATCCCGCCTTATTTGCTATGAAAAATCATGTCGTACTAGATCTTATTTACCTCAGAAATACTGGTAATGCTAAACATGCTCACTCCAAAGACCTCAACCTTTATCACAAATTAAATGACAGCTTTTAGACATAGGTTTGTCACCAAAAAATCCCATACCTATACGATAAGCCCACTGCATGTCAAACAAGGTAACATATTGACCTTCTTCAATTTCTGCTCTGTTGAATGGATGAGTACCCACAAATTTACTTGTGGGGTTAAGCAGTATGACCCATATTAAGCAGGGTTGCAATCTACTCACTAACCTCTTTAGACTGAATGACTTTGGCTCTATGCGGACATTCAAGCCACCTGCAAAGTAAGAACCTATGAACCTGTTAAGTTTGGTTTACAAGCTTCTACATTACTTTGATAAAGTATTACAACCTAAAAACTTTTACATATTATTACAGCCACGGTCTCAGGATTCAATTTTTACTCGGTTCTTTCTTAGTGTCCAAACTGCATAATTCAACTATGATTTTCTCAGCTTGAGATGGGAGATGACAACTGTGAAATTCATGCACATACATACTCCTGGAGGTGTGAATTTTCAGATGGATTGCCATGGAAACTTAGCCACAATGCTTAGAGGGCAATATTTTGCCAGCCCTTCTCCAATATCAGCCAGAACAAGAAAGGCTACATTGTACGTGCACTGATAAGGAACCACCAAAACAAGAATTACAAGGTGGGGGAAAAACGACTACAAAACCTGGTCACAGTAAGTACATCCTTTTTTTTACATGAAATCTAGCTTGTGACAAAAGTTGCCATGGTGTGATTTAAGGTGTGGGGGGGCACAACTTGACCAACAATTCTGCTAGCAAATAACTCCTCTCTCACCACCTTGCTAAATCCTTGAACTCTGTCTCATTAGCAATACGACATGAACACTCCCTAAAATCACTTAAAACTCAACAGAGTCCTACCTACTCAGTTACAAACTCTGTACATGTGATGCTCCTGCATAATCTCCAAACCCTCACATTCACCACGCTTATGTAAATGGCCATAATATAGCTTACTTCTTAATCTAACTATCTGATCATCTACCCCTCTCCGTCACTATCTCTACCTCCCTTTTACCTGGGCCTCCTCAATTGTCCTTCATAACTTGTAAGCATGTTCATCCTACAATTACTTCACTGTCTCCTACTCAATGTCTATTTGCAGATGATTCCATCTGAAAATAATTAGACTCATAAACTTGATATTAACTAGTAATTTTCTGTAGTCCTGTTTTCACTGCCATGTTTTCATTAACTGTCATATATCTTTACAATTCTGTGTGTGTGCATTTAACTTTATGTATGTATATTTACTGTTCTACATATACATTTATTATTTTGGATTAACTGTCATACCATTACTATTCTAAGTATGTATGTATGTCTGTATGTATGTACACCTATTATGTAAATCTTGTATAACTGCCTTCTTCTCATTCTGCAAAAATGGTGCATTTCTCCCCTGACCTCCACTGAAAATGGGACTTGTGCCCAGTCGGACATTCCCGGTAAACAGAAGCAATAAATAAATATATCAGGTGTTCATTCTTGTGACAAGACTAACTGAGCTTCCAAAACACATCTGATTCTTTGAGGAAAAATGTCTGACGATGGTCAAAGTAATTACATGCAAGAGCAGTACATCTCAAAAACTAGAAATAAAATAGTACAACATGATATGCTGCTATGATGCTGCCTGTTTTCCTCCTTTTAAATAAAAAAAAGGATCAGGGAAATTTTTTAGAGAGGAAACGCAACTAAAACACAGAATGTTACCACTACTACTCTGTCTTTACTAGACACACACTGCTTGCATCTTGAATCAAGGATTAGAGTCATTGAGGGGGAAACACTACTGGAATAAATAAAACCAAAATAAGCAGTGCTACAAGAGCTCTAAGGTCCCCATACATAGAATAATACTATAGTAAATATCCTGAAATTATCTGGGGAAAGAAACAAATTTTGCCTACAGCCTTGCAGATTTTTCAGTTTGCTACAAGTTCTTAAACAAATTTTTTTTATAACCAACCTTCGTCCTTATACTTGATGGTGACCTCATCATTGCTCTGAAGTTTGCCTCGGAAAACTCGCTGCATCATTAGTACTAGCTCATCGTAGGTGATATCTTCATTGTGAATGGGAATTCTTCTAATGTCTTCTCCCAGCTGTGCTTTAATAATCAGCTTCCCACTCAAGTCTAGCTGTCCATTCATTGTAGTCGCTTCACAGCTACCGGCAAGAATAGAAAAAAAAAACTTAGATTGTTGCAATGATCTACAAGTGATACTATATTAAAACAGCCTTATACGAAGACATTTTAGGATATGTCCATTGCTGCTTTCCAAACAGCCCACAGCTTGTGTGTCAATGCAAATGTGTGCACCACACCTGATGGTACATGGACTGGACAGAAATTACACTTGGAGCAATGTAGTACAAATGATGGTTGTTGTATCTTTCGGCTTTTCCCGGCTAGGGGTCGCCATGGCAGAACTCCGGTCTGCTAATGATTGGCAGTAGATTTTTTACATACCGACTTGCCTACATATTCCATTTATCAGGTATACTTCTATTTTGGGAGGAAGTAGATTATTTTTCCATTTTTTTTTTTTTTACTTTCTAAGATGAAACTATTAGACAGGCAAGACACTAAGTACAAAATATGTAATTTTCTTTCATACTTTCTTCAAAAAGAAACATCTAAAAGACAATAGTAAATGAAATAACCATTACTTTGTAGCTATCTGGAGTATAACAAAGTGATTTGCTCACTTAAAAAGCTTACCTGGCTACCATGGTATGTGATGCAAGAAGCGCCCAACAACATTTTCACCCACTAGCGAATGCTTTCTGATGCTATAAGTGACATCAACTTGGGTAAAGCGAGCAGGCAAGTCCACAGACTTTGATGGAAGCATCACCTTGCATAAGCAAAGATGCATCCATTAAAGTAAATGTATACACCTCATATTATCATTCAGTTGATGTCACTGAGGGATACACAATTTAAGCTGTGGTTTAATATAAAAAAAAAACAACATTAAAAAGGTTTATTAAAAATGGCTCAAATAAATAAATATGGAATGAATGTAATTGCAAGTGCATCAATAAGCTCATTTGGAAGCTAAACAACATGGTGTTTACAGTGTAAGTGTATCTTCAACAGTTTTTAAATTATTGTATTTTGTAGCATCTATGCTAACCATTTTCAGAGACTGTTTTTAGAAATAGGAATACTGTTACTCAAATAAGATTACAGATGCTATAAAGACTGTTAGAAGTATGAATACTGCTGCGACAAATGAAAATATTTAACCAGTTAGCTACAGGTTATGATTTAACTAAGCATCAGCAGATTTTACCAGACACACTGGTTAGGGGGATTTCAATTATCCCACCATCAACCGGGAAACCTAATCTAGCCCAAACTTGCTAGCACAAAAGTTCCTTGACTTTGTGAATTCAAATGCCCTGCAGCAAATTGCCCACACCCCGAAAAATGGAACAAACATTCTAGATCTGGTCCTCACCAACATGTCAAACAAGTGCACCGCTGGAGCTGTTAAACCCTCATTAGTTAAAACTGACAACAAATCAACTGCCTTCAAACGAACACTAAAAGGTGAAATCAGTCTAAAAAACTTCATCAAGGCAAACTATACCTTCCCTAGATGATGGTATAAATGCATTCCAAGCTCCACCCCAAGCTGAAAGTGGTAACTACACTGAAGCTTACACTAAAGCCCTGTACAATCATTTGTATAAGTGTATAAACTTGGCTGTACTAGACAGAATCAAAGCCAGAACCTCAAGTACAATCAAGCTGCCATGGTGGATTTCCACCATCAATAAACTCTACAATAAATGCAAAAAGTTGCTGTCCAAGAAAACAAAGCCAACGACCCAACAATGGAAAAGCACCCTCCTCAGCCTTAACAGGCAAATAAAACAACCTGTTAAATCCTCCAAGGGCTCCTTTGAGAGAAACCTAGCAAATACTGCCAAGAATAAATATAAGGCCTTTTACAGCTATGTACGTAAACTAAAGGAAAGGACCCCCCCCCACCTTACATATCTGAACAGCAGGTCCTCAAAGCCCTGTCCAAGACAAAGAACATAGCCTCTATGGGACCAGAGGACATCTCCCAGGCTGACTTCTAAACAGGCTAAAACATGAACTAACATTACCACTAAGGACCCTTTTCAATCGCAGCCTAAACATAGGCTTTGTTCCTGCAGAATGGAGAACAGCTACAGTTATTCCCCTCCACAAAGATGACTGGGGAATTACAGACCCATAAGCCTGACCAGCCTCATCTGTAAGGCTATGGAACGTATCATTATAGACCTCATAAATAAAGACATAGGTGACCTCCAAACCTTGGATTCTATCCAATTCGGCTTCGTGAAGGGCAGTTTTGGCTTGTTAAATCTGGTGGAATTCTTTGAATGTGTGACCAAGGCCACTGATAAGGGCAAATCTGTGCACAGTACATACCTCAACTTGGCAAAGGCTTTTGACACAATCCCACATTCGGTAGTTACCGATAAACTTGGCAAACTGAACACAAACCCCTTCGCTGCAAGATGGGTTGCCAACTGGCTCACAAACTGGACACACTATCAAAGTGGATGACTCCACATCAACCAGCAGAACTGTTACCAGCAGGGTGTGACAGGGGTCAGTCCTGGGCCCCCTACTGTTTGGTATATACTTCTTAGACGTTCAGGTCAAAATTAAAGGGTTGTGGTTGACCATGTTTGCAGACAACTGCAAACTAGATGCAATCAATGAATCCCCAAATTATGTCAGTATACTCCAGGATGGTCTCACACAGACCAACGGACTAGTGTATTAATCACAGTCTCAAACTGAATGCAAAGAAATGCATCACTATTCCCTTCAGCATAAACAATGTCCCTTCACACTATCAAATCAATAACAATACCCAAAGTACCCATGAAGTGGTAAAGGACCTGGGATCACAGAGTGACTGCAACCTTAACTTCAACCTCCACGTGTCTACCGTTGTAAGGAAAGCTTTCCATGTAGTTCACTTGATTAGTAAAGGCATTGCCAAGAGCAAAAGAAGCTATAACCCCCCCCCCCATACTCGGCACTTATCCAGCCCACAATAGAGTATAAATGCACCATTCAGTATGCGCCATATTAAGCATCTACAGCAATTAGAGAGACCTCAGAGGTTTCTAACAGAGAAGATGATAAGGGCCTCCTGCATGTGCCTTACATGGACCAACTAAAGTCCATGTCACTATACCCCGTATCGTAAAAACTTTAGGGGGAGACTTATACCTGGCCTACAGAGCAACCCAAGACCCAA
This sequence comes from Protopterus annectens, assembly GCF_019279795.1. Classification (NCBI taxonomy): domain Eukaryota; kingdom Metazoa; phylum Chordata; order Ceratodontiformes; family Protopteridae; genus Protopterus; species Protopterus annectens. The sequence goes on from NC_056735.1 coordinate 1,822,005,221, forward strand.
ATCTAAAGAAAATACTGCATATCCATAAATCAAATGGGTTTAAGACTACCCGTTCCAGGGACTTAAATATGGTCTGCGGCTTAAATAGGACATGCTGGAGGGGAGACTCATCTCCCAGCAACTGCCACATCTTTTGAGCAGGCTACCTATTCATGTGAAACAGAGCACCTCTAGGACACTGTTCCAGACGAACCTGGATGAGTGAATGGGGCACTGTAAAGTCTTACAAGGGACAGCGCCCACAACCCTCCTGGACATGGGCAGTCATCACTAAATGCAATCTTGAACATTGTCTAGTACCTCTACGGTATTACACTGGGTTGAAACAGCTAGGCTTACAATGAGTAATATATAATATTAATATTAATATAATAGCAATATCCTAAGAAAGACCAGGCTTCTAGCCCCAGTCCAGACGACTGGATTGCTAACACTATAGTGCAGCATTAGAAGAGTGCTGCACTACTGACTGTCATCCTTCAGCTGAGATGTTAAACAAAGATCTCATCTGCTTGCTTTGGTGGTAGCTGGATGTAAAAGATCCCACGGCACCTTTCAAAAACAGGGAAGTTTCCAGATGGCCTGTCTAAATTTTCTCCAGCTGCAAAAAGTCTCAGGTATCCCCTGAAAAGCAGTCACTTGCCTAGTGGGACTATCCTGGTCAAAAGAGATAGACAAGAACACAGAACTGTAGGTACTGAGAATATACACAATTCTTTTTTAGGCCTGAAACATGTTTTTGATGCCTTTTATTAATTTTTTTGAAAGCACACATTAATGAAACAAATACTTAAAACTAAACAGGATAACCAATAAGTAGTCAACTTTTAGACAATACACAATATACGTTACATATTCAGCGTGTTTAAAAAAAATGACAAAGTTAAAAAGTCTTTATGAAGTTCCACCACAAAGGCTAACAAGGTGGACCATTTTGTTTTCTGGTGCTTTCCCTCTCAAAGTACAACTTACCCAAGGTTAGCTCAAAAGGTACCTGCTCTGTCACTAGATTGACTAGACTCAGTTCAAAAGAATAAAGATTATTATGCTTTCAGAACCCCAAAAAGAAACTCTCTTGCAATAAGGACTATTTGCACTGGACACAGTGTTGTAGACTCGCTGCAAAATTCATTTTACTTCATTAAGAACTGGGCAATCCAAGAATAATTGTACTCAGTCCCCTAGTGCTCCCAACCACATCAACAAGAAAAGCCAAGCCCAGGAAACATCTGATCTAGCGTCAAAGGCATGTAAAATACTTAAAATTGTATTGCCAGACACAAAAAAAACAAAACATTTTCATGAACTAGTATAATTAGGGGATAGCAGTCACCAGCTCACACTGTCTTCACACACAGTTCTCTACTCCAGATCATTCTGAATTTATCTGACAATAAAACTTTATGTAACACACTAATAAACCCTCTAACGCACAGGGTTCAGGAGCCTCTAATATCCACCAGCCAAGTAAACCACCTTGGCCGTTCCTCTCAACAAATTACTGGTTCTTATTTAACCACATGATAAACCTGCTACAAAGTCCAAACATGTCCTCCTGGGCTGCATATCTGGTTCACAACTGTTCCCATGACATCACCTGGATGTTCTTCACAAGTTGTTCCCAATACAGATTACGATTACTCCTCAGAACCCTAGACACAAGATGTCCAACACCCTCCGCAGTGCACCCAGGATTCTATAGAGAGGATAACTTTAGATCAGACCACAGTCCCAATTATCTTAAATTCCATCTTAATAAAGATTAAGGAGGATAAAAGTTTGGAGTTTGATTTCACTTAGACAACTTTTTATATACAAGCCTGTCATAAATACTGCTTAAACCACCCAAATGTCTCTTCATCATGACAGACCAGATAGCTTGCTAACATGGTTCAACTCTCCAAACATCTTCAATTTAACCACAGCTACATAAACTTCAGACCAGGGAAAACCTTACCTCCTTTCTAAACAGGAAGGTTAAGATGCTCCCAATGCAGTCTACGTTTCCCTTAACCCAAATAAATTCCCTTCTTAAATAAACCTTCATTTTTGCCTAAAAAGTGAGTAGGTTGAGAAACAGGACACATACAAAACTAACAGAAGAATATCCCACATGACTGCACCCCCTGAATCCTACCCATACAAAGCTACTCCCATCAAGTTGCAATCTTTTCTAAATAATTTCAAACTCTGCCTCCAAAGATGCAGTCAATGAAGCACTCAAGTGCAAATCTAGGTATACTATCCTATCTGCCACTTCCAAAAAAGGGTGTCTTCTAGCAGCTTGTTTTAAGGGGGCAAAATGAATTTTAATGGTCTCGGTTTTATTTTGATTTACCTTGTAACCTGTGTAATGGCCAATCTGTCTAACTCTTCAAACATAAGAGGAAGCCCTTTCTCTGGGTCACCCAAATAAACCAACAAGTCATCAACATACATTGACAATCTACACACCAGATCTCACCTTATTGCTGGGGGGGGGATATTAAAATATCTGCAAATAAGAGAGATGAAAGGAGGCATTCTTGCCTTGTACTCATATGGATTAATATATTAAAAAGAAGGAAACAAATTCAACATTAACCTAGCTGATGCACCACAGTAGACATGGGGTAACAAACTGATAAACCTCTGAGGAAACCCAAAAGCTCCCAATATTTCCTCACATAAAAGTTCCATCAGACTCTAACAAATGCTTTTTTAGTAGCTAAAGTGGTTAACAGAAAGGAATGCTGATGAAGTGAAGCATCTTCTATTAACAATAAAGTCCTAATAATATAATGTGGCTATTCTCCAAACAAACCCTGTCTGACCTAGGTGAATTATCTTGGGCAAAAAACATTGTGGTCATAAATATCTTATAATCATGGTTTAAAATAAAAACTGGACTATTGTGAATCTGGCAGATTAGGATCCTTACCCGATATACAATGCAAAACCATGACTGCTAATATTCAGGATGGAGAGAAACACCTTCAGTTTAGCAGTACCCCATTAGCTAACAGACAAAACACATCTACAAATTTCTCCATATTGCCTTTACGTATCTCTAAGGGGATGCCATCCAATCCCAGAGACATCCCGGAAGGCAAAATCTTCCATGTTTGAGGGTTCCTTCTCCAAAATGGGGGGGGGCATTAGTTGTTCCAAATCCATCTGGTCAATTACAGGTACCAGTAATGAATCTAAATATCTTCTGCAATCATCCTCACTGGATAATGTTAACCTTTCCTCAAGAGTACAACTTGACATAATACATTTACAAACACTGCCAAGTTATCATTTAGAGACAAATTTCCCACTCCTCAGCTCCCTCAGCCTATAGATAACTACTTGTAACTTGCTTTTGCAAGAGAAGGGTCAAATATTTAAAGTCTTAACCAAATAGTACTTTCTGAGCCAAGTCGACTTTATAAGCTAAGTACTTACTAAATTTTGTATCTACAGTCATGCAGCTAGTCAAAGCTTCCTGCTACACATTGCCTCACCTGCATTTGCAAGTCTGAAGTTCTGCTTGGAGAAACTTATTTTTGCCCTAAAGTTAATACAAATTGCTGCAGTAGAAATCAGTAGACCATCTGCCAGCATATTTTTGAAATATTCCCATTCTTATACCCTTTGTTCTTGATCACTCAAATGGAAAATAAAATATTTGAATAGCCCCCCCAAAGGAGGCATCCTCCCAAGGATTTCCGACAGAAAAACAGGTGCTGTAATCACAGCATTAACCAGACAAAATATTGATAAAGCATATATTTATATATTCTTGAGATGGTACTACAACATGGAGGATATGTATAAGTATCATCAGGCAATGTTAACGTACTATGGACATCCACCATTACAAACATATTAGTAGCATTTAGAGAATCCTCCAATAACTTTATGGTGCTGTGAATTAGACAAATGAGTTTCTAGCAAAAGTAAAAAAAAAAAAAAAAATGCTGTCTGCATTTATGGATACAAGAGAAAATCTTAGGTCTTGTGGCCATATTAACCGTACCATTAACCTTACAGAGCAATGCCAAGAAATCAGTAAAACCGTAATAACTAAAAGGTAATGTAGATGTGGTTCACTCCTTGCCCTTTAAAGCAATTAAGAGTTTTATATAAACAAGATAAGACCAAAAAAAGCAACCCAAACATGCACAGAGCATCCACATTACTGTGAATGGCATTCTGATTAACATAGTAAAAAAAATAAATAAATAAAAAAGGTTAGCCACATCCTTAATTTCAACAAGCAAATACAGGTTAAGTAACATGCTGAGAACAAACAAAAGGCAAGTAAATGCCCTAACAAAAATGAAGATGAAACAAACATCTTAAAATAGAACCATATGGAAAAGCCACCTCCAGAGTAATCTCTTAAAACAGCTTATATCACCATCCATTATGTCTACATATCTTCACAGCAGGCCAAAATTGTATCCATGCACCGGTTTAACTCACAGTAATCCTGTTCAATATATATTCTATGATCACCAAATTCTTAACTGCTTTCCCGGCACCAAAAGATTTCTTAAACTCCTCTCCTTCATAGCAAAGCCAAAGGGGGGAGACTCAAGTCATGGGAACCTCTGTCCAGAATGTGTTTTAGCTTTTGTTTTCTTTGGAGAGAGCAAACAGATACACTTTCATCTGAAACTGAATACTTGACAAATACTACAGCTTAGTTTTGTGTTCCTGCATCAATGCTGCACAAGTGGTGGTGGTGTACACCTTGCTGTAGCCTTTCTGAACCAGGCTTCCAATTTTGGCAGTCAAAAAAAAAAAAAGCCTTGACAACAAAGATGGTAACATGGCAGATTAAACAGTTTCTTCCACTAAATGCATAAAATAAATTGTTTTGTAAGATTAAGAAAGTACAGTTTTGTACCTACCATAAATGTAGATGTCCGAACTGGATAGCATCTGCAGTCATAACAAGTGGGTTGTCCTGTCGTCAGGCAGCCCTGCAGTCGGCCGGATTCCAAAGTCCGGGTCCGGCTTCGGCTGATGTCGCACTCCACCCGACGTCATCTCTGTTGGCCTTCGGGTATAAAAGCATCAGCCGACGCCATTTTCCTCAGTGTTTCTTGCCCCAGATGCCAGTAGCCCTCTTGCAGGCTAAAATTTGGATAGATGCCAATGTTTCCAAATAGATAGAGGTAAACACAACAATAAGCATATATGTACATATATACAAACAAATACACCATAAAAGACTCCCCCCCAACAGTTAGCTATTAGGAGGGTAAACACCCTAGGAGTACCACAGAGGGGAAGGAGGGAGGGTAATCCTGACTGCAGATGCTATCCAGTTCGGACATCTACATTTATGGTAGGTACAAAACTGTACTATGTCCTTCATGGATGCATCTGCAGTCATAACAAGTGGGTAGAATACCATAGCCAACTAGAGGAGGAGGATAAAAGTAGATTATGGTGTGTTTAGGATCCCTTGCAGTACAGCAGTGGCAAACCCTGCTCGGGATCTGGAATATAGAGGCAAATTATAATGCTTGGCAAATGTATGCACGGAGGTCCAAGTAGCCGCCTCAATAATGTCTTTGGTTGCCACTCCTCGTAAGAAGGCTGTGGTAGTGGCTGTTGCCCTTGTAGAATGAGGTCTTATGTTCTGTGGAATTGGTTTTCCATGGAAGAAGTAACAGTATCGTATGCAATTTCCTATCCATTTGGAGATTGTCTGTTTGGAAATAGCTTTTCCTTCCCTTCCTGTTGCATAGGCTACAAGTTGGTCAGTCTTTCTGCTGTTTTTGTTCTGTCCAAGTAGTAGCGTAGCTGTCTATGTACATCCAAGGTATGCAGTATTCTTTCCCTCTGTTTTGTGGGTTGGGAAAGAAGGTAGGTAGGTGGATTGCCTGGTTTAAAGACACTCTGGATACCACCTTGGGCATAAATGTAGGATTAGTCCTCATGGACACTCTATCTTGGTGGAAGATTAGGAAGGGTTGCACTGCCATTAAGGCCTGTAGTTCTGAAACCCTCCTTGCTGAAGTAATTGCCAGTAGGAAAGCAGTTTTCCATGACAGGTGTTGTAGGTCTGCTGTTGCTGCTGGTTCAAAGGGTGAGAGTGTCAACTTTTCTAGCACAAAGTTTAAATCCCAAGCTGGTAATGGTGGTTTCCTTGGAGGTTTTACATTCTTGATTCCTCTGAGGAACTGCCTGAGCAAAGGGTGCGAAAAACAGGTGGATCAAAGCTGTATTCTGCTGAAATAGCTGATGCATGTATCTTGATGGAGGAGTAGGACAGGCCTGAATGAAGAAGTTCGCCAGATACTCCAGAATGTTAGGCATATCTATGTTTGACACATCTTTTCCTCTTTCCGTACTCCAAATGACAAACCTTTTCCATTTTCCAGCATAGTTCCTTCTTGTTGAAGGTCTGCGTGCTTCAAGAATAATGTCTTTAACTCTTTGGGAAAGTTCTGGATTAGCTGCTGCTATGTGATGTTCCATGCAGTCAGTTGCAGCGTTTTAGGTTTGGATGTATGATGCTGTAGTTGTTCTGAGTTAACATCAAAGGCATCAGGGTATTGGCCACATATTGTTCGAGACATGCTCTTCAGTAGTGGGTACCAGTGTTGTCTTGGCCAGTTTGGAGCTATCAGGATTATCCTTGGACGTTCTTCCTTGATTTTTAGTAGTACCTTGTGTATCAAAGGAAGAGGTGGGAATGCATATGCTGTTAGGCCTTTCCAGTTGAAGGAGAGTGAGTCCACTTTCCATGCTAGTGGGTGGAATGTCCTTGTGCAAAATTTTTGAGCTGGTGATTGAGAGGTGATGCGAATAGGTCTATCTGTGGCATTCCCCATTTCTTTGAGATGGTCTTGAAGATGTCCGGGTGCAGCTTCCATTCGTGGGCATCCGAGTGGTTCTGCTTAATATGTCTGCTAGAGTATTGTCTTTCCCCGGTACAAATATTGCCTGTAACTGAATGTTGTAGCTGAGTGCCAGGGACCACAGCTCCAAGGTCATTCTGCATAGGGGGTATGAATGAGTGCCTCCCTGTTTGTTGATGTACCACATGACTGTGGTGTTGTCTGTCCTTATCATCAACTGGCCCTCTTTGAGAAATGGTTTGAACTTTTGGATTGCCAGTTTTACTGCCAGCATTTCTTTTAGATTGATGTGCAGGTGAAGTTGATCCTGTGTCCACAATCCTTGCACGCATTTGTCCAGCATGTGGGCCCCCCATCCTAGGTCTGAAGCGTCTGTTGTGATGGTCTGGCTTGGTTGACATCTGCGAAAGGGTAGGCCTGGGTTTGACTGGCATGCCTGAGCCCACCATAGGATCTCCTGTTTTAAGCATGGAATTAGTGGGATTTCTGTTTCTAGACTGTGTCTGTGTTGGGACCATAAATTCTTTAGGTACCACTGTAGATTCCTCATATGTAGTCTGGCAAATGGGACCAAGATTATGCATGATGCCATGAAGCCCAAGGCCTGCAGAACTTTTCTTGCTGTTAACTTGTTCAGTTTTGTTAGTGCCAAGAAGTAAAGAGGAAGTTCTTTTTGTTTTTCTGTAATCAGGAATGCCATTTGTTGTACTGTGTCCAATTCCCCGCCCAAGAATGTCCTTGTTTGGGATGGTATCAGCCTTGACTTTTGTAAATTGACTGTGTATCCCAGTCCTTGTAGCAAGTAAATGACCCTTTGTAAATCTGTTGTCAGCTTGCTTTTGTTGTCCCCTTGTAGCAGGCAGTCGTCCAGGTATGGGTAAATTTGAATTCCCTGTAGTCTGCAATGGGCGTTTACTGATGCCAGGCATTTTGTGAATACTCTGGGCGCAGTAGATAAGCCAAAGGGCAATGCTGAGAATTGATAGTGCTCTGATCCTGCAAGAAATCTGAGGTATCTTCTGCAGATTGGTCGAATGGGGACGTGCAGGTATGCCTCCTTGAGATCTAGAGTTACCAGCCAAGACTCCTTGCCCAGCATGGGAAGAAGTTGCTGTAGGGTCAGCATTTTGAATTTTGGGACAATGATGTATGTATTTAAGGTGGACAGGTCGAGAATTGGTCTCCAACTTTTTTCCTTTCTTGGAACTAGGAATAGTCTGGAATAGAACCCTTTCCTTGTTCTGCTGTTGGCACTCTTTCCACAGCTGTCATGTTTGCTAACTCCATTATCTGGCGTAGAGCCTCTGTTTTTTGATTTGGAGGTAGATTTGGCATTCCTCTTTTGACTGGTAAAGTGTGGAAGTGAAACCGGTAACCTTGATCTATGGTTTGTAAAATCCACTTGTCTTTTGTTATGTAGTGCCAGTTCTTTGAAAATAAGGTTAACTTTCCGCCTAGAGGAGCTGCTATTTGTTCCCTGGTAGGCGGATTTAGGATTAAGTCACTGTGGTTGTGCTGATGTAGTGGCAGTGGCTGTGTCTGTGCCTCTGTTGTTACCTTGCCACTGTCGTCCTCTGTAGGCACCTCCTCTGGATTGGTTTCTGCCTCTGGAACGCCTATTCCTGCCCCTTTGAAATTTTGTGGAGTCAGGAAAGGACCAATTTTTGGCAGGCCAGTTCCTGCTAAACCTTGGGGGTTGAACCTGCAAGAAATCTTTAACAGTTTGAACAGATTTTGCCTTTTCTTCCATTTTCTTCATAACCTGCTGGGCAGGTGTACCAAACAAACTTGTCTTGTCCATAGGAGCATCTAGCAACTTAGCTTTAACATGATCCGGTAAAGCTTGTTCCTTTAGCCATGCATGCCTTCTTATCACTGTGCCTGTCATGGCTGATCTAAATGAAGCCTCCAGTGCATCATAGCCACATTTTAAAGAATGGTTGCTAACCTGTTGTATGTTATTTACCATCTCTAATACATATTTCTTATCAAGAGATTCATCAGTGGTTAGTTTTTTAGTTAACTGATCAAGCATAAACTCTTGGTATTGTATCATGTGAAACTGACAGTTTAAAGCTCTAGCTGAGAGAGTAGCTGAAGTGTAGACCTTTTACCCCATCTGTCTAATGACCTTGCTTCCCTTTCAGAAGGAATAGTGTTTTAGCTGTGGTCGGCTACTGCCTTGGGACCCTGGGATATAGTTTCTGGGTCTGCAAGTGGGGCCTTGTAAAGGTGGTGATGAGTATCTGGCACCCTGTAAAATCTATCTGGTTTGGCAGGGGCTGGGGTAAAGAATCTGGAGCGGAGCAAACATCATTGAAAGCATCATCCACCACAGAGAGAACAGGAGGTATAGCTAAGGGCCTGTGCTGTGGGAGGTGCAGAAAGGTCCTAAGTCTTTTCTGGAGTCTGAAAAATCCTGTTGCTGCCATTGGAACTGTTCTCGCATGGCATGCAAGGTTTCCCCAAAGGAGAATTCTTCTGGTGGGGAAGCAGCTGGAATGGATTCTTCAGCATCAGAATCTTCAAAATTGGAGAAGGGAGCCTCTGGCTGGTCAGTTATGTCTGATTCATCAGCAGAATCATCAGAAGACACTGGCTCAGGGGCTCTGCCCTAGGTCTCTTCTCGGGGGCTGAGAGGCCCTGTCTGGGTGAGATTGAGATCCTCTAATTAAAGAAATTAAATCTTCTGCCAAAGAAAGCATTTGAGAACTAGAAGAGGGCCTGGATGTGGGGGGTTTAACAGGCACTGTTTTAGTAGTCTTGGCTGCTTTAGCCCTGGTGAAGGCCTTAATGGACATGGCTGCTGGAGGCCTAGCAGCACCACGTGCTGGGGTAGAGACATCCAAGGGGATGGTGTCTGATAAGTCAACCACCGTAGTGGGTAAAATTTCTGAGGTCGATTCAAGAGTTGTAGCAGGGGCCTCAGTTGTAAGAATAGGTTCAGCTGTACTTTGATCAGTTTTCTCGGTTTCGGCGAAACCGAGACACTCATGATTTGCTTTACCGTGGTTTCGGCCGAAGCCGCGGACCGCGAGTGTCGGTCTTTATCTTTGCGTTTTTTTGTAGATTGGGTAGTCGGAGGATCCGACGGCATAATGTACGCAAAATCAGAACCGAAAAACTGTTCTGCAAACTCCGACCGGCGCCTAAGCGTTCGTCGGTTGAAAGAGGCACAGGCCGAACAGGCTGCTACGTCGTGGGCTGGGCCTAAACAAGGCAGACAGTAAGAGTGGAAATCTTTATGAGGTATTTGTTTCCCACAGGTTAAACAATTGTTAACTTTTTCTGACATCGGCTGAGGCAAGAAAGAGTCCCCAACGGGTACTTAGCTTTAGAAGTCTTCGAAGTAGTATTCGGTAGAGTAATCTCTGGATCCGACCGACCGGCACTTGCGAACAGCTTCTGCTTGGCGCACGCGGCAAGAAAGACTGAGGAAAATGGCGTCGGCTGATGCTTTTATACCCGAAGGCCAACAGAGATGACGTCGGGTGGAGTGCGACATCAGCCGAAGCCGGACCCGGACTTTGGAATCCGGCCGACTGCAGGGCTGCCTGACGACAGGACAACCCACTTGTTATGACTGCAGATGCATCCATGAAGGACATCAGCAAAAGTGTTCCAAAATCAAGCATATTTTGCCGAGTTTCCCCTAGAAGAATGCATAAACTTTTTTAGATAGCCGTTTAGCATAATCTGACCAGTATCTATTTCATTAAAATGTTGTTTTAAAGGTCGTCTTCTGAGAGGCAAATAAAGTACAGTTTTGTACCTACCATAAATGTAGATGTCCGAACTGGATAGCATCTGCAGTCATAACAACTGGGTTGTCCTGTCGTCAGGCAGCCCTTCAGTCGGCCGGATTCCAAAGTCCGTGTCCGGCTTCGGCTGATGTCGCACTTCTCCCGACGTCATCTCTGTTGGTCTTCGGGTATAAAGGCATCAGCCGACGCCATTTTCCTCAGTGTTTCTTGCCCCAGATGCCAATTGCCCTCTTGGAAGGCTAAAATTTGGATGAATGCCAATGTTTCCAAAAAGGTAGAAGACAAACACAAAAAATAAGTATGTATGTACATATATACAAACAAATACACCATAAGAGACTCCCCCCCCCACCAGCTAGCTATTAGGAGGGTAAACACCCTAGGAGTACCACAGAGGGGAAGGAGGGAGGGTAATCCTGACTGCAGATGCTATCCAGTTCGGACATCTACATTTATGGTAGGTACAAAACTGTACTATGTCCTTCATGGATGCATCTGCAGTCATAACAACTGGGTAGAATACCATAGCCAACTAGGGGAGGAGGAAAAACTAGATTATGGTGTGGTTAGGATCCCTTGCAGTACAGCAGTGGCAAACCCTGCTCGGGATCTAGAATAGAGAGGTAAATTATAATGCTTGGCAAATGTATGCACGGAGGTCCAAGTAGCCGCCTCAATAATGTCTTTGGTTGCCACTCCTCGTAAGAAGGCTGTGGTAGTGGCTGTTGCCCTTGTAGAATGAGGCCTTATGTTCTGTGGAATTGGTTTTCCATGGAAGGAGTAACAGAATCGTATGCAATTTCCTATCCATTTGGAGATTGTCTGTTTGGAAATAGCTTTTCCTTCTCTTCCTGTTGCATAGGCTACAAAAGCTGGTCAGTTTTTCTGCTACTTTTTGTTCTGTCCAGGTAGTAGCGTAGCTGTCTATGTACATCCAAGGTGTGTAGTATTCTTTCCCTCTGTTTTGTGGGTTGGGAAAGAAGGCAGGTAGGTGGATTGCCTGGTTTAAGGACACTCTGGATACCACCTTAGGCATAAATGTAGGATTAGTCCTCATGGACACTCTATCTTGGTGGAAGATTAGGAAGGGCTGTACTGCCATTAGGGCCTGAAGTTCAGAAACCCTCCTTGCTGAGGTTATTGCCAGAAGGAAAGCAGTTTTCCACGATAGATGTTGTAGGTCTGCTGTTGCTGCTGGTTCAAAAGGTGCGAGTGTCAACTTTTCTAGCACAAAGTTCAAATCCCAAGCTGGCAATGGTGGTTTCCTTGGAGGTTTTACATTCTTGATTCCTCTGAGGAACTGCCTGAGTAAAGGATGTGAAAAGACAGGTGGATCAAAACTGTATTCTGCTGATATAGCTGATGCATGTATCTTGATGGAGGAATAGGACAGGCCTGTATGTAGAAGCTCTGCCAAGTACTCCAGAATGTTAGCCATATCTATATTTGACACATCTTTTCCTCTTTCAGTACTCCAAATGACAAACCTTTTCCATTTTCCTGCATAATTCCTTCTTGTTGAAGGTCTGCGGGCTTCTAGGATAATGTCTTTAACCCTTTGGGAAAGTTCTGGATTAGTTGCTGCTATGTGATGTTCCATGCAGTCAGTTGCAACGTTTTTAGGTTCGGATGCATGATGCTGTAGTTGTTCTGAGTTAACATCAAAGGCATCAGGGGTATTGACCACAAGTTGTTCCGAGACATGCTTCTCAGCAATGGGTACCAGTGTTGTCTTGGCCAGTTTGGAGCTATCAGGGTTATCCTTGGACGTTCCTCCTTGATTTTTAGTAATACCTTGTGTATCAAGGGAAGAGGAGGGAATGCATATGCTGTTAGGCCTTTCCAGCTGAAGGAGAGCGAATCCACTTTCCATGCCAGTGGGTGGAATGTCCTTGTGCAGAATTTTTTGAGCTGGTGATTGAGAGGGGAAGCGAATAGATCTATCTGAGGCATTCCCCATTTCTTTGAGATGGTCTTGAAGATGTCCGGATGTAGCATCCATTCGTGGGCATCCGATGTGGTTCTGCTTAACATGTCTGCTAGAGTATTCTCCTTTCGCGGTACAAACATTGCCTGTAACTGGATGTTGTAGCCGAGTGCCAGGTTCCAAAGCTCCAAAGTCATTCTGCATAGGGGGTATGAATGAGTGCCTCCCTGTTTGTTGATGTACCACATGACTGTGGTGTTGTCTGTCCTTATCATCAAATGGCCTTCTTTGAGAAATGGTCTGAAGTTTTGGATTGCCAGTTTTACTGCCAGCATCTCTTTTAGGTTGATGTGCAGGTGAAGTTGATCCTGGGTCCACAAACCTTGCACGCATTTGTCCAACATGTGAGCCCCCCATCCTAGGTCTGAGGCGTCTGTTGTGATGGTCTGATTTGCTTGACAGCTGCGAAAGGGTAGTCCCGGGTTTGACTGGCATGCTTGAGCCCACCATAGGAACTCCTGTTTTAAGCATGGAATTAGTGGAATTTCTGCTTCTGGGCTGTGACTGTGTTGAGACCATAAATTCTTTAGATACCACTGCAGTTTTCTCATATGTAGTCTGGCATGTGGGACCAAGATTATGCATGATGCCATGAAGCCCAAGGCCTGCAGTACTTTTCTTGCTGTTAACTTGTTCTGTTTTGTTAGAGCCAAGAAGTAAAGAGGGAGTTCTTTTGTTTTTCTGCAGTTAGGAATGCCATTTGTCTTACTGTGTCCAATTCTGCTTCAAGAATGTCCTTGTTTGGGATGGTATCAGCCTTGACTTTTGTAAATTGACTGTGTATCCCAGTGCTTGTAGCAAGTAAATGACCCTTTGTAAATCTGTTGTCAGCTTGCTCTTGTTGTCCCCTTGTAGCAGGCAGTCATCCAGGTATGGGTAAATTTGGATTCCTGTAGTCTGCAGTGGCGATTACTGATGCCAGGCATTTTGTGAATACTCTGGGCAGTAGATAAGCCAAAGGGCAATGCTGAGAATTGATAATGCTCTGATCCTGCAAGAAATCTGAGGTATCTTCTGCATATTGGTCGAATGGGGACGTGCAGGTATGCCTCCTTGAGATCTAGAGTCACCAGCCAACACTCCTTGCCCAGCATGGGAAGAAGTTGCTGTAGGGTCAGCATTTTGAATTTTGGGACAATGATGTATGTATTTAAGGTGGACAGGTCGAGAATAGGTCTCCAACTTTTTCCTTTCTTGGAACTAGGAATAGTCTGGAGTAGAATCCTTTTCCTTGTTCTGTAATTGGCACTCTTTCCACAGCTCTCATCTTTGCTAATTGCATTATCTGTTGTAGAGCTTCTGTTTTTTGATTTGGAGGTAGGTTTGGTATTCCTCTTTTGACTGGTAAAGTGTGGAAGTGGAACCGGTAGCCTTGATCTATGGTTTGCAAAATCCACTTGTCTTTTGTGATGTAGTGCCAGTTTTTCGAAAATAAGGTTAATTTGCCGCCTAATGGAGCTGCTATTTGTTCCCTGGTAGGCGGATTTAGAGTTAAGTCACTGTGATTGTGTTGTTGTAGTGGCAGTGGTTGTGTCTGTGCCTCTGTTATTACCTTGCCACTGTCGTCCTCTATAGGCACCTCCTCTGGATTGGTTTCTGCCTCTGGGACGTCTATTCCTGCCCCTTTGGGATCTTGTGGAGTCAGGAAAGGACCAATTTTTGGCAGGCCAGTTCCTGCTAAACCTTGGTGGCTGAACCTGCAAGAAATCTTTAACTGTTTGAACAGATTTTGCCTTTTCTTCCATTTTCTTCATTACCTGCTGGGCAGGTGTACCAAACAAACTGGTCTTATCCATAGGAGCATCTAATAACTTAGCTTTAACATGATCGCCTAAGACTTGTTCTTTTAGCCATGCATGTCTTCTTATCACTGTGCCAGTCATGGCTGACCTAAATGAAGCCTCCAGTGCATCATAGCCACATTTTAAGGAATGGTTACTAACCTGTTGTATGTTATTTACCATTTCTAATACATATTTCTTATCGACAGAGTCATCAGAGGATAGCTTTTTAGTTAACTGATCAAGCATAAACTCTTGGTATTGTATCATGTGAAACTGACAGTTTAAAGCTCTAGCTGAGAGAGTAGCTGAGGTGTAGACTTTTTTGCCCCATCTGTCTAAAGACCTGGCTTCCCTTTCAGAAGGAATAGGGTTTTTTGCTGTGGCCGAGGCTACTGCCTTAGGACCCTGGGATATAGTTTCGGGGTATGCAAGAGGGGCCTTGTAAAGGTGATGATGAGTGTCTGGTACCCTGTAGAATCTATCTGGTTTGGCAGGGGCTGGAGGTAAAGAGTCTGGTGCAGAGCAGACATCATTAAAGGCATCGTCCACCACAGAAAGGACAGGAGGTATAGCTAAGGGCCTGTGCTGTGGAAGATGCAGAAAAGGCCTAAGCCTTTTTCTGGAATCTGAGAAATCCTGCTGCTGCCATTGGAATTGCTCTCGCATGGCATGTAAGGTTTCCCCAAAGGAGAATTCTTCTGGTGGGGAAGCAGCTGGAATGGATTCTTCAGCATCTGAGTCTTCATAATTGGAGAAAGGAGCCTCTGGCTGGTCTGTTATGTCTGAGTCATCGGCTGAATCATCAGAGGACACAGGCTCGGGGCTCTGCCCTAGGTCTCTTCTCTGGGGCTGAGAGGCCCTGTCTGGGTGGGATTGAGATCCCTAATCAATGATATTAAATCTTCTGCCAGAGTAAGCATTTGTGAGCTAGATGTGGGCCTGGTTGTAGGGGTTTGACAGGCACTGCTTTAGTAGATTTGGCTGCTTTAGCCCTGGCAAAGGCCTTAATGGACATGGCTGCTGGGGGCCTAGCAGCACCACGTGCTGGGGTAGAGACATCCAATGGAATGGTGTCTGATAAGTCAGTAGCAACCACCGTAGTGGATAAAATTTCTGAGGCCGATTCAAGTGAAGTAGCAGGAGCCTCAGTGGTAGTCATAGATTCAGCTGTACTTTGATCAGTTTTCTCGGTTTCGGCCGAAACCGAGACACTCGCGGTTTGCTTAACCATGGTTTCGGCCGAAACCGTGGACCGCGAGTGTCGGTCTTTTTCTTTGCGTTTTTTAGTGATTTGGGAAGTCGGAGGATCCGACGGCATAATATACGCAAAATCTGAGCCGAAAAACTGTTCAGCAAACTCCGACCGACGCCTAAGCGTACGTCGGTTGAAAGAAGCACAGGCCGAACAGGCTGCTACGTCGTGGGCTGGGCCTAAACAAGGCAAACAGTAAGAGTGGAAATCTTTATGAGGTATTTGTTTCCCACAAGTTAAACAATTATTTACTTTTTCTGACATCGGCTGAGGCAAGAAAGAGTCCCCAACGGGGTACTTAGCTTTAGAAGTCTTCGAAGTAGTATTCGGTAGTAGTAATCTCTGGATCCGACCGACCGGCACTTGCGAACAGCTTCTGCTTCAGGCGCCACGCGGCAAGAAAGACTGGGAAAATGGCGTCGGCTGATGCCTTTATACCCGAAGACCAACAGAGATGACATCTGGTGAAGTGCGACATCAGCCGAAGCCGGACCCGGACTTTGGAATCCGGCTGACTGAAGGGCTGCCTGACGACAGGACAACCCAGTTGTTATGACTGCAGATGCATCCATGAAGGACATCTTTACATTACGTTTTCATAACTATTTTACTGCCAGACTTCCATGGGAATCAGGCACCTTTTCTGGCATAAACATCAGCCTACCAGTTCTTCTTCCAATCACAAAAAGAAGAAAGCTGATAAAGTGCCTTAGCCTCAGTTGGGGGGACTATGGTCCAGTCAAAGATGGCTCCTCAGACTATTCATATTTTTCCTAGAGTCCCACTGGTATAATCCCTTACAGCCATAAAGGCAGGCATTAGAGACATCCTCTGTGGCTGTCTCAGTGCTGTTGGCAGGCAAGGGAGAGTCGCTCTTGACAGTCTAGGAAGGAAGAGGAGCAAAGAATGCCCCTCTGCTTAGCAGAAAGCTGTGTCCATCCGTAGGAATGCTTTTCCTGGCAAAAGTGCTTTTTGTTTCTTTACACTTTCCTGTCAAAAGGGAGCAAGACCTTAAACATATGCCTTCGATTCAGGGAAAGGGAGAAGAGGAGAATTTTACTGGGCTTAGCTCATGGTTTAGGGCAGGGTCTTGACCCTTCCTGCATGGCTGTTTCTACTAATCCAATAGATTCTTCATTTTATGAAGCGATTCAAGAGTTTGAACGACAAAATTATTGTGAAAGCACAATTGTGTGTTATATGATATCCACAGAATTCTGATTCAGATTCTGAGAAGGGTGGGGCTTTAGCAAGTAACTTTGAAGGGAAAACAGTGATGTTTCTCAGTCCCTCATGAAGCATTACGATTTGTTACACCTGGAACTTCCAGAACCTAATTTCATTCTTCATGTTATGTCTGCCTTGGAGGATACTTTTATCAGAGTCTGCAATTCTCCTCACAGCCAGCCTGCTGTCCCCCCCCACCACCACCAAGAAAGCAGACAGACTTTATGAAACACTTCAACCTTTTTTACGTTTTTATACACTCATCCCAGACCTGACACAGCCGCAGCTACTGCTTTAGTGAAGCCACCTACAGTTAAACATATGGTTAATACTAATCCAGCTCCTTCTGTCAAGGATGAGAAGGCTTTTGGCAAAATTGGGGGGGGGGGGGGGGTTATGCTGCAACACTTGTTTTTTAGAATTATCAACTGCCAAGCTCACATGCTGAAACGTATGCTTATCATCTGTCAGAATAAAACATATTTTGGTATCCATTTCCTCTTGTGAGGAAGAATCTGCTTTGTGCAGCTTAGTGTCTTCTCTGTCTCAAATGACTACCCACTGCTTGAAATGCGCTTATGGGTCTACTGATGCCACTTCCAGGGCTGCTGCCACTAGAACTGTGCTGAGGAGGTTTGTCTGGCTATGTTCTCAAAATCTACCAGAAGATGATAGGAAATTAGATCTTGAATTTTCCCTTGGATACAGATCTAGTTTATTTATTTACATTTGTTAACCAGGAGAGTCCGACTGGATACAGGTCCATTTTCAGCGGAGGCCCGGGGAGAAAAGCTCCACATTAAATATTATTTGCTTTATACAGTTAAAAAAACATAGCATTTAAATATAGACATTAGTCCAGTTAAGGATGCAAGACAAGAAGAAAACAGATGTAAAACAGCTGTAGAGCATAGTACAATTTTAAAATATAGTGACATACTAAACATGGTTAAAATGTAGTTGAGATTCAGTGAACAATTGATACAAACTGTTTTTGAGGTACATAAACAGCCATTAGCAGTTGTTGCTACAAGAAGTTAGCATTATGTGGTAGGTAGCTGGGAACATTAGTAGCCAAGCTTGCTAAGAGTAGGTTGTTGATAGGGGCTGAGAGAGGTAGTGGGTGGGGGGAGTGGATGGTATTGGGGGGGGGGGGGTTGTCAGCTGCAGGTATCATTAAAAGTGTGACAAGAGAGTAAAGCCAATTCAACAGAGCTCTCAGATTTTTCATCCTTCCTTCTCCAAGCTTATCAAAGCATTGTTTCCTCACCAATTTCAATAAAAAGCGAAACAGTCCCAGCAAGCTCCAGGAAAGCAAAGCAATGGCAGGGAAGTTCCAACAAGAAAGTCAGGACCCCACAGAACAAAAGACACTTTAATAAGTCTGAATAACTATATGAAGGACTTCCCACCCTGGCAATCTCTTAATCCTTCGAGAAAGTCTGAACCTCCACGTCTCTCTTTGGCAACAAATTGTTTCAAACAAATGGGTTCCGAGAATAATTCATCAGGGTTACAGATGGCAGTGGAGTCTCTTTTTTCCCTTCTGAGGGATTCCTCTTCACCCACCAGACAAATGGGTTCTGAGAATAATTCATCAGGGTTACAGATGGCAGTGGAGTCTTTTTCCCTTCTGAGGGATTACTCTTCACCCACCAGACAATACCTTTTTTTTTCCTCCCATTATTCATATGATAATATACGCTGTCCCTCCTTATCCGTTAGGGGAATTTTTTTTATTTCAGGATGTTATTGGTACCAAATAAAGAAGATTCTTTGGGACCAGTTCTGGTTCTTTCCTTTCTGAATCGGTTGGGGACAGTCCTCATCTTCAAAATGCTGTTTCTTCACGAGTGGTTACTTCTCATTCCTCTTGAGTTTTCTGGTGGCCTTGTAAGAAAATGCAGATCACTTTCCTACTGATCCAGATGCCAGACGTTTCTTAATGTCTACTAAATCTGGATCACATTATCGGTTCCCTGCATTACCCTTTGGTCTATCCTCTTCTACAAGGATATTCATAAAGTGTGCAGCTCCTTTGATAGCCTAGTGAAGACTACAATGCATTCACATTGTTCCATATTTAGACGACCTGCTTATCTTTGCAGTGTATTTTCCAAAGTATCAGGAAATCTCTCGGCTGAGTAAGGGATCTCCTACACAGGCTGGGATTCCAAGAGAACTTACAAAAGTCCAGTCAGACTCTAATACAGGATTGTTTTCCTGAGGGGTCTGCTGTAGAACTCAACTCAAAAAGCTTTTCCCCCACTGGAAGAAATATACACTGGATATAAAAAGTGTACACACCACTGAGTAACTGTCAGGAAAATCCTACTAGGACAGCTGAACTTTGAGGTTAATCAGCGTCCCTAACTGATGTCAGGTGGGCACCCAAGAAGACTAAATGCTGTCATTAAATCAAAAGGTGCTTAAAACAAAAGTATTAGTTTAAGGGTGTGCACACTTATGCAACCAGCTTATTGTGCGTTTATCTTTTATATTTTCCCCCTAACAGATTTGTTTAATATAACTGCACAGGTTATAGGTCACACTAAAGGTGGGAAAAGTTTTGAAATGATTTACTGTGGTCTCATTTTTTTATATATCACAAAAAACTGGCATTTTTTTATATCACAAAAAATAGCATTTTAACAAGGGTGTATACACTTTTTATATCCACT
Organism: Protopterus annectens; assembly: GCF_019279795.1. Lineage (NCBI taxonomy): Eukaryota > Metazoa > Chordata > Ceratodontiformes > Protopteridae > Protopterus > Protopterus annectens. The sequence continues at coordinate 1,822,024,761 of NC_056735.1, forward strand.
GTATCTGTACTTAGACATTTTCCTGAGTTTTCCCATTCTGACTTCTGTCTCAACAAGGGAACACAGGATTCTGGGTCTCAAATTATCTATGGTACTCATGATACCATTTGCAAGCATTAAAAAATTCAATGGTACCTGACTCTTTGGTCCCAGTATCAACATCCCCTGACTTTTCAAATTCCAGTTTTGGGATTTGTGAAAAGTGAGATGTTATGGTCCAGACACAAAATATCTCTAAATCCATGTCTCCCATTTTCCCTTCCTGCTTCGGCACAGTCATTCACAATAGATGCCTCAGACTTGCTTGGGGAATAATGCCATTTGGAAAAAAGTGCAGAGTGTCTGGAACAAAAACAAAACAGACCAAAATGCATAAATATGAAACACGATAACTCTCATAAAAGGAGCTCAACCATTTGTAGCCTCAAGACCACTTCAATTGTTTACAGATAAAACCACAGTAAAGAGGTACATAAACAAGTTGGGGGAAAACAGATCTTGCCCTCTGTGCAGATTATCCATGGTAGCCTGGGATATAGCTTTTCAGGACAATCACACTACAGGCATCTGACATACCATCACAACAAAACTGTGGGGCAGGCAAGCTGCTCAGGACCAGGGCAGACCCTCACAAATGGTATGGTAAATAAATTAGGTCTACCAAATAACTGATTCAGCTGTGGGAAACGCCTCAAATAAATCTATTTGCCTCCACAAAAATTCTGCTCCTGGAATCCATACAAAAAGGCCTGGAAGACACAGGCTCTTTCTTTTCTGTGGACAGGAATGCTCCTGTATACTTTTCCACCACTGCCACTAATATCCAGGGTCATTCTGAAGATTCAGAAGAACTCTCCCAAGAACATCGTGTTGATTCGCTTCTGGTCCACAAAACAGTGGTTCTCCCATCTTTTGGAAATGGGCAGGGGCAATGGCCACAAGCTAACTCACATTCTGGATTTACTCACACAAGACCAAGAGTATTTGGTACATTCAGACCCCAAGCAACTACAACTGGCTGTGTGGATAATAGAGTTTTAATACATTTTAAGTAATTTTTCTTGGACATGCAGCAGGAATTAATGGAAGCCAAGAAAGTCTGCGACTAGAAAAATCACATATTAGTAAAAGGAAAAGGTTTACAGATGATGCCAAAAATGAACCAGCATCCATTCAGTGCTAGTGTTTCCCTGGTTCTTCAGTACTTGTGTGAGTTGCTATTCTGTGGCCAGTTTTATTCCTTAATTGAGGTTCACTTGTCACCCATCCACATCTTCACATGGACCCTTCCCTTTCAAAGCAACCTCATGTGAAAATCTTTTTGAAAGGGGTGTTGCATAAGAAGCCTCCTAGGAAACAAGAGGCTCCTCTCAGATTTTAATTTTGTTTCAGAAAGAACAGCTCTTGCTCCATTTGGACCACGGCATCTTGGAGTCTAAATAAAGGCAGGGATTTCAAGCTTAGTTTACAGATACAGATGTCTTTCCCTTTAATCAAACTCTCAGTGCCACAAAGAAATAAAATATCTTCACCCAGTTGTTCGTATTTTCTGTCATTATTAGATTCTGCATTTTTTCTACACTGTATTTTCTGTAAAAGTGGATCTTTCTTCTGAAGTTTTGTTACAGCATTTTTGAATTGCATACTATGTTTTGTTGAGACAAGTCAGGGAGCTGGGAAAGAAGATTAACATAAAAAACTTTAATTCTAGCTACAATATTTCAAACTGTGAATGCAACACAAACCATCTCAGCCCATAACACCTATTAATCACACGGGTCACATTTGAACTACAGTTCAGTTACTTTTGAGAAGAACAATTAACTTGGGTACATTTTCAAGTTTGTCATTCAAACATTGCTTAAAAAAGTGTAATGGAGCAAGCAAAGTAATTAAAAATGCAGATTGCTGCCGACAGTGAAAAGTAGGCAGTTAAAGCTCTATTTTACACTGATGAGATAGAAAACCATAGCAAATGACCCCCTCATCATGGATTTCTTTGTCCCTCTAATAAGAAATCAAGAAGGCAAAGGCATTGACTGTAAAATAAAATCATGCTAGCCATGGTAGCCTCCTTTCACATAATGTGGAGTACAACAAATTTAGAAAATAACAGTAACCACCCTACATTGATGCAAAAAAATTAGTAGTGCAGAAAAGTTTGAGATTTGCTGAAAAACAATGCTTTCTCAGTTTCTGGGTGTGGCTGTACTTCAAATGATAAGTAGACTTTAAAGCAAGGATTGTTGCTGTGAGGAGACATTGCCAGTTGGTTCTGTGAGGTCTGTGCATTAGTTTGATAGGTACAGATACTGTAGCATCTTGAGTGAGGGTGCACGGAAGAGTTACTTTGTTGTGTGGCAGTGTCCAGTAATCTGCTTCATTTGTTTTCACAGTTTATTAAAGACTTGTTATGGACATGTACTAATGTCAGATGGTTATCCATTTTACTGCTGCCTTAGTTCCTAACTTGCTGTGATTCTTTTTCTCTCAACAGGTTGTGAATTGAGGCAAGCAGCACGGATATGCATCCTGATTACACAGCATTTCTAGACTGTGCAATACATAACTGAAATTTGGCTTGTTAAACTAAGGCAACAAATGTACTCATTTGAAATATTGTAGCTAGAATTAAAGTTTTTGATGTTAATCTTCTTTCCCAGCTCCCTGACTTGTCTCAACAAAACATAGTATGCAATTCAAAAATGCTGTAAAGCTAAAATTCCCACCATCTGGAAAATATCCTATGTAATCCCACTTTTCACAAAGGAGGCAGCTCTACTGAATTCTCCAATTACAGGCCAATAGCTATACTCTCTCCACTTGCAAAGATTATGGAAAAATGTATTCATAGACAACTCATGCACCACCTAATCCAGAATCGCCTTATGGCAGACACTCAGCATGGCTTCCGTCCTCATCACAGTACTACTTCAGCCCTCCTAGCCTTTACCAACACCATAAACCATAATCGCAACAATAATTATATATCCTCAGCCCTCTTTTTGGATCTTTCCAAGGCATTCGATACGGTTGATCACCAACTTTTAATCCACACCCTGCAAACATTCTGTCTAAATACTGGAGCCCTCCAATGGTTTCAATCCTACCTGAATGGTCGACAGCAGGCTGTCCTCTGGCAGAACAAACTCTCTAACCTTCTACCTAACACCCTTGGAGTACCACAAGGCTCTATACTAGGGCCCTTGCTGTTCATCTTCATTAACGACCTTTATACTGTCATCCCAAAAGTCAGCTATATCCAATATGCTGATGACTCTACTCTGATTTGCTCAGCCACATCTCCAGTAGAGTTATGGTCAGCTACCCAGACCACCTTTAATACAATAGAAAACTGGCTTTCTGAACATCGTCTGATCCTAAATCCCAAAAAAACTAAAATGCTGTTATTTTCACCAACACGTAGGTCTACCGCTTTCACCTTTACCATAAAATCAAATGATGGCACAATAATCTCCCCTGACCCATCTACAAAACTATTAGGTGTCATCACAGACAATAATCTAAAATTTGACCTACATGTTAACCAAACTATCAAAACCATCAATAAAAAACTGGGGTCACTTTACAGAATAAAAGCCTTCCTAACCCCTCCAGCTAAAATTGCCATAGCTCACTCTCACCTTCTTTCAACCCTTCTGTATGCATCCCCTCTACTCTCGAATTTAAACAAGACTGTCCTTAACAAACTCTCAATTTGCTACAACCACATTGCCAGGTTTGCCACTGGGCTGCCTTTTAGGACACATCATTGCATCAATCTAAATCAGCTTGGGTGGCTTGAACTACCCAGCCTAATCCAGTATAATTATGGCCTATAAAATCCCCTATAATCCGGACAATACTCCTGCACTTAAAAATATTATCACCCCCTATAACAACCCTAGACCGCTTCGATCCTCTAACAAACTACTAATTCAAACTAGCAAAATTAATAACACAGCCAGTGACTCGCTCTTCGCAAACTCTGTAAGTAGATCCTGGACCTCTCTTCCAGGTGATATTACCTTACTTTCCACATTAGGTCAATTTAAAACTAGACTCAAACAACATTTGTCACTTAACTGGCTATGTCAGTGTATCAAGCCTGGCTAACTCTCTCTAGAATGTGTAAAAATCTGTTAACCAGCTTACTGTGTAATTTAATTTAATCCTGACTTACACTCAGGATTAACTCTAACCTGTGGAACTTGTTTAACTTGCTTACTTATGTAATCTCTGTAAATAGTCTGTTTGTAATATTTAATGCTGGTATTATGTAATGCTGTATCTGTTTACCCTTGGAGCTTTTCTCCCCAGGCATCCGCTGAAAATGGACATGCATCCAGTCGGACTATCGCAGTCAACAAATGTAAAATAAAAAAATAAATAAATAATCTATGAAAGACAGCAGCAAGTTTTGTTTTATGCATCATACCATCTGTCACGTTGCATGGGTGCTGGCAAATATATGCATTGTCACCACATAGTACAAATTAATATGAGAATTGTAACAGCAAGCATTAACGAAAATTTAAATAACCAAGAATAATGGCAATCAAATTATGTTGTTGCCTGTGCATGCTTTCTCCACACACTCTATATAAGCTGAATGGATGGGGTGGAGGGGGGGGTGATGCCCATTCACTGGTAGTATCAGTGTACTTCTGTAGATCAGTACATGTGATATGCCTTTAAGAAGGTTTCCAGCCTGCAGGAAGATGTATACAAGTATTGAGCACGTGCAAGCAAGAGTGCCATTTTGTAGTGAGTCGCTGAGGTGTACGCATGCATGTATGTATTAGTCTGTCAGTTAGACAGTTCGTTTAAGTTCAATGTTTCTGCTATCCATCCTGATGTGTTTCTATGTAATAAAATACTTAAATGAACACCCAGCTTTGGCATGTTTAGGCAGTGTGGTACCAGAATGAGTCCATGAGGCGCATATTTAAAGTTGGAGGAATATACAGGAGTGGATCATCTCTACTGCTCAAACAACTCGCAAACAGGTTAGAAACAAATTCCAGGTACTAAAACTCACTTACATGATTTTTAATCAATGAATATAAAACGAAGCACTAAAACCAAATTTCTTATTAAATGAATTGCTCCATGTTGATAAAAATATTCAAAATTACGAAAATGTTTGAAAAAGTATCCAAATCGCATAATATGTATAAAAGAGGGAAAATGACCGTATTGTTTTGCTGTGTACTACTTTTTCGCATTAACTAAAGCTATTCGAAGTGTGCAAAGTGTTGGCAAGTGTGTGCAGTATTACAGTACAGTTGTTTTGCAAAGTACAGCCATTTCAAAGAGTATTTCGCAAAGTACAGTCTTTCAAGCAGTTTGTTGTGCATTTGAATGTTACTACCAGTACCTGGTGGATGTGCATGTTCGTACATAATTACAACGGCCATATTTGTACTGTATTTAAACAATCTGTTGGCATGGCAGAAGGACTTCACAGACCAAGTCCGCTCATGTTTGGTAACAATATTGCAGAAAAATGGAAAGCGTTTGAGCAAGAGTAGGATATTTTCATATAGACTGCTTTTTCTGACAAAGACACACACATAAAGGCATTTATTCTGCTTAATTCAGCTGGTTCAGAAGCCAATGAAAGATAGTGTTCATTTGTGTATGCACCTGCTGTACTTGCAGGGGAGGGAGAAGACTGCCATACTGTGGTATTTCCTGAAAACATGGGAAGACACACAGTGCTTAAAACGTAAATTTAGAGAAATGTGCAACCCCAGACGAACATTACAATGGAAAGGCACTTATTTTTCACGAGATCAAAAGCCTGGTGCAACTGTTGCAGCATATATAACCAACTTGAGAAAGAAGGCTAAAACATGCAGTTTTGGTTATCTGAGAGATGAGTTGATAAAAGACAGGTGTGTGTGTGGTGTTAATAATGACACAGTGAGAAAGGCTTCGAGACAGTGATTTAACATTGAATAAGGCCATTGAGATTTGTCAGATATACGAGCTTACAGAAAGGCACACAAGTATGCTTACAAGTGAGAAAGCACGCATGTGGCTTCTTCTACTGCTAATGTTGACAGTATGAAGCACAAAGTTAAAAGATACAAGCCTGAGGGTGGGGCCACACACACAGCCTCCCTAGCAAAACCTGTAGCAACTTCAGTGAAACCCAGCGCTTTTCTTGCAAATTCCAATGTGGGCTCTGTGAAGCCTTCATGCTCAGTGAAGCACAAGGGTGACTCAGCAAAACCTGTAACTAGCCTCATAGTCAACTATCATAATTATGGTGGTAATAAAGAACCGAAGCGAGAAAAATGTTTAGCTTTTAGTCAGCAGTGTCATTCTTGTAAAAAGTGGAATAATTTCAAGAAGTTTTGTAAATCTAAACAGCCAGATTATTTTATTAAAAAACAGCATTCTAAGAGGCAAGTTGATCAATGCGAAAGCTGAAACCCTAATTTTTATGTTGATGGTGTGTTGGTTCTTGGTGAAACAGCCAATGCAGCAGATTTGTGGGCAAAGAATGAAGTTTTGTGTACTGTTTGGATTAATGGGGAGACCTGTAGACCTCAAAGTAAATACTGTCTCAAAGTGCAATGCTATGTCAGCATAAACGCATGCTAAAGTAAAAGCTGATGAGAGGCTTAATTTGGCAAACTGTGCGAAGCTTGTTGCTTATGGTGGTGAAGAAATTCAAACCAAAGGCTCAGTAGTAATTTCATGTTACTGTGCTGGGAACAGCAATAACTTGTAGTTTTATGTAGTCAAGAGACACGTGCAGTCATTATTAGGCCTCGGAGACGGTTTGAAAATGGGATTGCTTTCAGTTAACAAGGAAGATCTCCATGTAAGCTTGAACAAAAACAGCTCAGATTTCACCCAAACTATTTTCTCTGTCTATGCTGATCTTTTCAAAGACAAACTAGGCAAACTCCTAGTTGTGTACGCCATGAAGTTAGATCCTGAGGAAAGTCCAGTTATCAGACCAGCACAGAAAGTTACAGTAGCTATGCAGAACAGAGTCAAAACCAAGCTAGACAGAATGGTGCAGCAAGGAGTAATTTATCCAGTTGAAGAACCAACTGAATGGGCATATTCCATGGTAGTAGTTCATAAGAAAAGCTCAGATGATATTAGAATATGTATTGATCCATTTGATTTGAACAAAGTACTAATACAACCTCATCATCCAATGCGCACAAAGAGGTTGCTGCCCTCATGCCAAATGCCACTGTTTTTTCTGTCTTAGATGCAAAAAGTTCATTTTAGCAGAGTTTACTTGATCGAAAATCTTCACTGCTAACCACATTCAGTACACCACTTGAAAGGTACAGATTTCTGAGAATGCCATATGGAATAAATTCTGCCAATGAAGTCTTTTAAAGTGTGATGGAACATTTTTTCTGGCTATCCAAGTGCTATTATAGTAGTTGATACTCTAGTTGGAAGCAATAGTGAAGTCAAACAAAATAGAAACCCCAAGAAAGTTATGGAAAGAGCATGTGAAGTGAATCTTAAGCGGAATCCTCAAAAATGCAAATTCAAGCTACGTGAAGTTACTTAGGTTGGTCATTTGTTTATCAGTTCAGGCTTACAACCAGATCCTTCCAAGCAATCTGCAATTCTTGAGATTGCCAGCTCCAGACATTGTCCAAGCCCTACAACATTTTCTTGGCATGGTCAACTATTTAGGCAAGTTCATTCCAGACCAGAGTTAATTTTCAGCTTCTTAGTGGAGCTGACATGCGGAGATGTATCCTGGTCATGGTCAGAACAGCACCAAAGAGCATTTGATATCCTGAAACAGAAAATTGCCAGTCTCCCTTCCTTTAAGGTGCTATGATGTTCACAAGCCAGTTACTCTTTCCTCTGATGCTTCTAAGTTAGGTCTTGGTGCAGTCATTCTTCAAGAGGGTAGACCAGTAGCCTATGCTTCGAGAACTCTAACCCAAACCAAGATGCAGTATGCTCAGATGGAGAAGGAACTCCTGGCAATTGTGTTTGCATGTTCGAAGTTCTATGATTATATTTATGGCCGACCTATTCAAATCAACACTGACCACCAACCTCTAGTTACTACTTTGAGAAAGCCAATGCACACAGCTCTGGCTAGACTGCAACACATGATGCTCAAATTGCAAAAGTACAATTTCAATCTTATTTACACAAAATCAAACTTCTTTATCTTGCTGATACATTATCCTGATCGCGCAGAAAAAAAAAAAAAAACATGGAACAGCATGAGAATCAGAAACTTAATTTTGAAGTCATGGAAGAGAGAAATTTTTCTTTCACACTTCTTGATGAGCTCAGAACTCACACAGCTTTGGATCCAGTTCTAAAAAAAAAAGCTTTACTTCTAACCAGTCGAAGATGGCCGTCAAAGCAATCTTTTTTTACCAGTGAATGTGAAACAGTATTTTTCTCACAGAGATGAGATTTTATAGAAATATAAAAGTGCTACTGCCCAATGAAGGTCAACAAAATACACACACAAATACAAAATAAAAATATAAACTCGACCAACACAGCTGTAAAATAAAGGATTTAATGTACAAAGTTATCGCTTTCACAGCAAAACTGCTGCTCCATCACACTTAGAATAACAAACAGTCAAGACAACCATTTATATTTAAAAATCACATGACATATCTAATTGAAAAATTCAGTGAGGTAATTTTCTCCCTTTTAAAACAGGTTTAATGGAAATACCCCCATTCAAGCCTGGGTGTTTGTCAGCATTTAGACTGACAATTCACCTTAGTCCTGCACATTCTATCAGATTCACTAAATCACCAAGCCTCAGACTTTCACATAGCAGTTCCAGAAAGTACAGTTATGTACACTTACCATAAATGTAGATGTTCGAGTGTACTCAGTGAAACACGAACAACATCAGCAAACTTAAATTTATGGTCATTACCATTTTCAATAACACGCTTGGTAGGTGCATTAGTTTATTTACCTTTCTTGATATCAGTTGCATGTTCCAAAATTCTCTCCCTTAAACTACACTTAGTTTTGCCAATATAGTAACAATCACAGGTCAAGCAGGTAGCACAATAAACCACATTCTCAGTGTTACAACTTGAAAAACATTTCAATTCCAACCTCCTATTCATAGATTTTAGGTATACAGTAGCTGTATTACTAATAAAAACAAAGGCAGAACAATGCCAGCAAGAAAAAGTGCCTGATCTCTCAGCCCTGATATGAGATTTAACATGTTGATTTTTATAACACAGTTGACATTTCAGGGATAGAATGTTTTTAAAGGAAAATTTAGGTACAGGACCAACTATGTCAACTACAGCATCATCTATTAAGAGTACAGACCAATGTTTTTTTAAAAACATTACACAACTCACCAGCATTACTGGAGTACATATTATTAGTTAGTTGTTCAAAACTAACATTTCAAGTAGAAAAATAGGGTCGTGCAAGTGAATCTTTAAGGGCATACACTTCATCCATAGTTTTATATACTTCAGACTCTGTATCGCCTCTATCAACGAAGTCACAAGCCATCTGACCTAGAGCAAGCCAGACCTTCATCTTCCTTGTCATTCAATCTCATAGTTGGAAGAAATTGGCCTTTAAGCACATTTTGGGTATGTGTCATGGGTGCATACTTGATTTGTGCAATAATTACGTCTGCATTTTTTTTTTTTTTAATAGCTGTACTAAAATTAAGTTCATCTATTCTAACACATACATCCAAAAAGTTAATACTGAATTTGGAGTACTGGTAAGAAAACTTAAGAAATGTCATAGTTGAGTGCAAATATTCAATAAAGTGACTCAAAGATTCAGCTGTCCCCTCCAAACAAAAAGATAATCAACAAATCATTTGTAATAAAATACTAACAAAGGAATTGTTGTTATGCACAAATGTATGTTCCTAATAAGCCAACACCATGTTGGCAAAACAATTAGCACAGACAGACCCCTATTGCCACTCACAGTTTCTGCAAAAAGAACTTGTCATGAAAGACAAAAACGTTATTTTCAAGTATGAGTTCCAACAAAGCACAAATCAAATATACTTTACTGCAAGAAAACCGACCTGCCAGCATTAAAACACCTCTTATATATTCTATATCTATGTAGTTCGGTATAACTGTGAAACCTGAGTGACTAGCAGTCCAAATTTATCTACAAACGTATTGGACCATGAGTATAAGTCACTAAAAAATGTTTTAGTGCCCTTTAACACACTGGATACAGTGTCCAATAAAGGATGTAATTGTCTTTCCACAGAAATCGAGAGGGGTTCAGTAACTCAACCCCTACTCGACACAATCGGTCACATAGATGGATAGCCCATAGAGGAGTGGTACCAAAGGATGTTCCACACAGAAGAACTCATACAAGTTTTGACCAGTCACGCCAGTCATAAGCAGAACATATAAAGTACAGTTGTGTACACTAACCATAAATGTAGATGTTCGAGTGTATTCACTGTTGCAGTTATCACACTTGGGTTATCTGCCTGCAGGTAGCCCTCAGTAGGCCCGAATACCAGAGACTTAGTATTTCTGCGTCGGATGCTGTCGCTCCAGAACTGACGTCAGAGGTTTAAAAACAGGCAGCCAACAACATTACATCAGTTTTTCTTACCCCAAATGTCAGGAGCCCCCCCCCCCCCCCAAATAGGGAGCTAAGTTATTGTGAGGGAAACACCACCAGTAAAAAGTAAATACCAATACCCCTGAAAGGGTTGAGTAATAGCCATAGAGAGGAGAGAGAAAAAAACAGGGGGCTGGAGGGAGGGAAACCAGGACTGCAACAGTGAATACACTTAAACATCTACATTTATGGCAAGTGTACACAACTGTACTATGTTCTTAGTGTTTCACTGTTGCAGACATCACACTTTGGTGGATTCCCAAAGCTGAAGAAGGGTGGAGGCAGTCAAGAAGAGTTAGGGCTGGCTAGTATGCCTTGCAGGACTGCAGTTGAAAAACCTGCCCTGGATTTGGAAAAGATAGGCAGGTGGTAATGCATGGTGAAGGTGTGCACTGAACTCCAGGTAGCAGCTTCCAGGATGTCCCTGGTAGGGACTCCCCTGAGAAATGCTGTACAGGTAGAAGTTGCCCTTGTGGAATGTGTTCTGACCCCCTGAGGGGTTGGTTTCCCATGGTGCTTGTAGCAGAAATGGATGCAGTGTGCTATCTTTTGGAAATTGTTTGTTTTGAAATGGCCTTGCCCTCTGCTCCTTTTGCAATGCTAACTATAGTAACTGGTCAGATTTTCTGAAGGGCTTAGACCTATAAAGGTAGAATCTGAGCTGCCTGTGCACGTCCAAGGAGTGCAGGATCCTTTCCCCTTTATATTGAGGATTAGGGAAGAAAGTTGGCAAATGGATGGATTGGTTAAGAGTCACACTGGACACCACTTTAGACATAAAGGCAGGATTAGTCATGAGGGAAACCCTGTCAGCATGGAAAATAATGAAGTGTCCCACAGCCATAAGTGCTTGTATCTCAGACACTCTTCTAGCTGAAGTGATGGCCAGAAGCAAGGCTGTTTTCCGAGAGAGGAATTTTAACTCTGCTGACACAGCAGGTTCAAAGGGGGGAAGCGCGAGCTTTTCCAGTACAAAGTTAAGGTCCCAAGCAGATGTGGGTGCTCTCCTTAGTGGCCTTTAGTTGTTTGCCCCTCTCAGGAATTGTCTGATAAGAGGGTGCGAGAAGAGAGGTGGCTCAGTGTTGTAATGAGCTGAAATGGCTGAGGCATGTATCTTAATGGAGGAGAAGGACAGGCCTTTGTGGAGTAGATCTGCTAAGTAATCCAGGACTAGAGGCAGGGAGGGCAGAGTTTTGTACTCTTCTTTAGATAGAGCAGAACCTTTTCCATTTATCAGCATTGGATTTTCTTGTACTGGGTCTTTTGGCTTCAAGAATGATGTCCAGCACCTGCTTGCTTAGGGTTGCTGGGGGAGAATTCAAGGAATAAGCCAGGCTGCAAGACTTAGGGTTTGCAGTTGTGGATGCAAAATCTGTCCCTCCTGCTAAGAGAGCAGGGTTAGGTTCTGGTGTAGCTGCCAGGGTGGCACAGTTGACAGAGTGCACAGGAGTGGGTACCAGTGCTGGTGTGGCCAGTCTGGGGCAATCAGAATTGTCCTTCAGCTGTCCTGTCTTATCTTGAGTAATACTCTTGAGAAAAAGAGCTGAAGGGGAAAGGCATAGATTGAGATTTACCCACTGAAAAGATAGGGCATCCACTTTCTAGGCCCTACTGTGAGGATTCCTGGTGCAGAATTTTCTGAGCTGGTGGTTGTAGGGGGATGCAAAGAGATCCACCTCTGGGGTCCCCCATGTCTGAATCAGAAGGTTGAAGGTCCTGGGCTCCAATTCCCACTCGTGTGGGTCTAGGAGATTTCTGCTTAAGTCGTCTGCCAGAGAGTTTTGTTTGCCTGGCAGGAACTGAGCTTGCAGATGGACTTGCATGTCCAAGGCCATGTGCCACAGGGCCATGGCTAAACTGTGGGTTCCTCCCTGCTTTTTGATGTACCACAAAACTGTGGTGTTGTCTGTTTTTATTAGCAGTTGTCCTGGAAAGAGTAGGGATCTGAAAGCTGTCAAGGCATTCTGCACAGCTAGCATCTCTTTTTGGGTGATGTGCAGATGAATTTGACTTTGTCTCCAGTGGCCCTGAATGCATTTGCTGTGTGTGTGTACTCCCCAAGCATAGTCTGATGCATCTGTGGTTAGGGCCTGGGTGGTGTGGGGTTGGGAAAAGGGAAGTCTCTTGTTGTGGTAGCATGGTTCTGCCCACCAAAGGAACTCTGTCCTTAGACAGGGTATGATAGGAATGATTTTTTCCAGGTCCTGAGAATGTTGGCACCAAAGACTTTTTAACTACCATTAAGTTTCCTCATATGCAGTCTTGCATATGGAATTAGCAGTATACATGAGGCCATGAACCCTAGGGCCTGCAGTATTTTTCTTGTGGATAGCTGGCTTCTGGTGGGCATTTGGTTGGAGTAGGCTGTCAGATAGACTTGTTTTTCTGAAGTGAGGAATGCCATCTAGGATGTTGTGTCCAAGCTTGCTCCCAGGAATACAATCTTTTGACTGGGTACCAGTTTTGACTTCTTTTCATTGATGGTGTACCCCAAGGAAGAGAGAAGGTGCTTCACAAATGTCAGGTGCTGCAACAGCAATTCCTGACTGTCCACCTGAATCAGGCAGTCGTTCAATTACGGGAAAATTTGGATATTTCTCTGCCTGCAGTATGCAATGGCTGGAGCCAGGCATTTTGTGAAAACTCTGGGTGCAGTAGATAAGCCAAAGAGAAGTGCAGGGAACTGATAATGCATAGATCCTGCCCTGAAACGTAGATACTTCCTGCATGACTCCCTTACGGGGATGTGGAGATAGGCTTCTTTTAAGTCTAGGGTGACTAACCAGGCATCCTTGGCTAGCATAGGAAGAAGCTGTTGCAGTGTAAGCATTTTGAATTTTGGTACCATCAGGAAGGTGTTGAGAACTGAAAGATCCAGGATTGGGCGCCAAGAGCCCTCTTTCCTGGGTACCAGGAAGAGTCTGGAGTACAATCCTTGACTCCTCTGTTCTACTGGAACTGGCTGAATAGCTCTGATATTGAGCAGGGAAGCTACTTGGCTTTCAGCCTCTGCCCACTGGTTTGGAGGTAGGTCTGGAAACCCGCTTGGGGTTGGCAGTGAATGGAAATAAAATTTTTATCCCTGGGATACAATGTTGAGGACCCACTGGTCATGTGTGATGGACATCCAATTTTTTGAATGAAGGGCAAGTTTTCCTCCTAGGGGCACAAGCAATTGGGCAGGGCTGGGAGTGGAGTAAAGAAGCCATTGTGAGTTTTTTCCATAATGAGGTGGCTTACCACTCCCTGCTTTAGGGGGTGGGGGCACTCCATTGCTTAGATCTCTGCATATCATGAGACTGTAGTCTGGATGATCCGTTTCCCCTGGGTCTGGTTTGAGAAGGCCTGGAGGGGGTTGGAAAGGACCAGTGTTTGGAAGGGCAATGCCTACTGAATCTAGGGGGTTGCACTTGTAAGAATTCCTTAGCAGTCTGCATAGACTTAGCTTTTTCTTCCATCTTTTTAAGAACCTCTTCTGCTTTGGTGCCAAAGCAAACTCTCCTTGTTCAAAGGAGCATCTAGTAACTTTGATTTGACATGGTCTGGCAAGGTCTGCTCCTTGAGCCAAGCATGTCTTCTCAGTACAGATCCAGTGGCTGCTGCCCGGCAAGATGCTTCTAGGGCGTCCAAGCCACAGTGCAAAGTATGCTTGCTGACTTGGCTTGCAGAGTGCGTAAGCTCCTGCAATTCTTTATTTTCTGCACAGTCTGTAAAAATTGCCACATTTTGTTTAATAAGTTCCATAATATGCTGCTGGTACTTCAGCATGTGAAACTGACAATTCAATGCCCTAATGGCAAGAGTTGCAGAGGTATATACAGTCGTACCTCATCTGTCCAAAGCTTTGGAATTCCTGTCTGAAGGGGTGGGATTCTTGGCTGTAGTAGCCTTGATGCCTTTAAGCCCCTGGGAAATGATGTCTGGGTCAGCAGGAGGATTCTTGAAAAGAAATTTGTGAGTGTCACGTACTCTGTAGTACCTGTCTGGTTTCCTACGGGAAGGCAGTAAAGTCTCAGGAGTAAGACTGGATTCCATAACATCATCATCAACATCCAGGACAGGGGGGTATTGCTAAAGGCCTGTGCTGAGGCAATTCTAGGAATTCTCTGAGTCGCTTTTTGGACTGAGGATAGTCTTGGCATTCCCAGTGGAAATGCTCTTTTAAGGTATGCAAGGTTTCACCAAATAAAAAAAATCCTCTGGAGGGGAGCAAGAGGGAATGGATTCCTCTGCATCTGAATCCTCATAAGCAGATAAGGGCATGTCTTCATAATCAGAAATCTCAGTCATCGGACCCCTGGTCTGTAGAAGCTGTGGGGGACTGGTCTCTTTCTCTTGGCAGGGGAAAGCTGAGTTCCCCTAATCAGCGTAATAAGGTCTCCTGCCATTCTAAGCATTTGTTTTTGTGGCATAGTAGCAGGTGCATGCGCTTTGGTCATCGGTTTTCTAGGCGTAGTGCGTACTGTGGGCCTAAGAAACTCGGTAGTTTTGGTTAAAAAAGAAGTCATCGGTTTGAGTCAAACATCGGTTGAGCGAAGAACTGCCTCAGAAGTTGGTGCCTGCACAGTGGCTATGGACGCATCCAAGGTAGCGACATCCGCAGGTTCCATAGTCGAAGAAGAGTCTCACAGCATACCGGACTCCGAATGGGTCTCAGTAGAGGCCTGTGAATCCACTGAAGTGGGCATCAGGGGCTGTGAAAGCTCCTCACTGAGTACCGGCGGACTGGCGACTAGCTTAACGGAAGCGTTGCCGGCAGCTTTGGATCTATGTGGTTCGTCTCTGTCTTTATCCTTACTTTTTTTTAGGAATAATCGGTAGTTGGATGGCTTACCGAAGCCATTTCAGAATACGGAGATAGAGATCGAAAGAATTTAGCGACATAGAGCCCGACGACAAATGGTTCGGGGGTTAAACAAGGCACAAAACCGACAGCGAGGTACGTTGTGGTCTGGGCCTAAACAGGTAACACAGTAAAAATGAAAGTCTCTGTAAGGTATTTGCTTTCCACAGGCAAGACAATTGTTAACTTTTTCTGACATCGGTTAGAGCAAGAAAAAAGGATCCCCAACAGGGTATTTAGCTTTAGAAGACTTCAGGATTATTTAATTCGTAAATGAAAACTGAGGTAGCGGCTGACCAACACTTACGAACTGCTTCTGCTTCTGGCTCCTTGGCAAGAAAGACTGATGTAATGGCGTTGGCTGCCTGGTTTTATTCCCTTGACATCAGTCCTAGAGCGACAGCATCCGACGCAGAAATACTAAGTCTCTGGTATTCGGGCCGACTGAGGGCAAACTGCAGGCAGATAAACCAAGTGTGATGACTGCAACAGTGAAACATGAAGAACATCAAGAATTCTACCCTTTTTATGATACCATCAACTTGGAACTTGTGAATCAATTCAGAAGTCTCAGTATCTGGGTAGCTGCGGTGGTGCAGCGGTTAGCATTGCCGCCTCACAGCAAGAGATTCTCCAGTTCGACTCTGGGCTGGGGTGCCTTCTATGTGGAGTCTGCATGCCCTCCCTGTGGTCACATGGGTTTCCTCCGGGTGCTCCGGTTTCCTCCCACATCCCAAAGACCTGCTGCAGGTGGATTGGACACACTAAATTGGTCCTAGGCGTGAATGCATGCATGTGTGTGCCTTCTGTGGAAGGTTGGGCGCCGGGCTGGCAACTCGCCACTGTAAAACTCCACTGCCAATCATGAGCGGACAGGTGATCCAGTGTGGCAATCACTAACCAGGAAAAGCCGAAAGTAGTAGTAGTAATATCTGATAACATCTCATTCATTTTGCCTAGATAATCATCTCCATCCATACCAAAGACCCCGCCTCCTTTATCTGCGGGTCGTATTTCAATGGCAGTGTTACTTTGAAGTTCTTTAAGTGCAGAGTGTTCACCTGCTGTTAAGTTATAAAAATGATGCCTTAGTCAAACATAGAATTCTCCCTAAGCTCACGTTCACATAACCTGGTAAAAGCTTCAACCGCTTAATGCATCTCTCAGGTGTGAAAGTACTAGGTTTCTTAAGTGCATTTGCACCACTGCTGTGCCAATTCCTTTGATTTCCATTGGGGTTACTGTGCAACATTTAGGAGGAGACTGATGCAGCTTGACAAAACAAGTGATGTTACTAACATGGATGGACAAGATTTAAATGCTAGTTCTGGCCTGTGATAAATCATTATCAGTGCACTTGTGAGATATGAAGAGTACTGAATTACTGCACTACACAGTCATGATGATAAAGAAATGGTTTGAAATTCTTCACATTTTATTTGTAATTTTTTTTCCCTAAAGGCAGTGGCCCAGTTTAGAACATAAATAACCTCATCATCAACAAATCACTTATTAGTCTATTTATCATGGGGTTATTTCTATTACTATAAAACTAAGAAAGTAAAAGTCACCAACAATAGCACTTCATTGGTCAGATTGCTTTACTTGACTAATGATTCTAATACAGTAACACCTATTACCTTGCTACACTAAAGTCAATGCTGAAAGTACAATTCTTAGCTGCAAAAGAATTCATCTGCATTCCTGCAGAATTACAGATGGTCATGGCTACTGTTGCTGTGAAAAGTCAGTAAAACTGCATCAGAAAAAAATCTATGACAATCAATACAAAACGCAGTCAGTTTAGACATCCTGCAGTAAACAGACTACATGGATTGCAATTATGCCACAACACAGCTCCAGCCCCCCCACCCAAAAAAAAAAAAACATAAACTTTAGTGTTGAAAAATGAATTAAACACTTTAAAGTGGCCAATATCTCTAGCCAAGATGCATGGGTGGTACTAGGGGGAGGAGCACATAACCCTCCTTGTGAAAGTGTGTGCCCAGAGTGTCCCAGTAAACAACTCACCTACAACAGTATGTGTATAAAATGATCCAGTTAAGCAAGAAGGCAGAGGTTCTGATTAAGAAACTTGCTCAGTGTCACATGGCTGGGGACCCAAACCTGACTTGCTCACTGTCACCCAGTTGTATAATCAAACCCTCTTACCTTGATCTGGAGCCTTAATCTTCCACTCCAATTGCCAGCCCTCCCGTAACTCTTTTTTTTTTCCATAGAGTCAAAAGTACAGGGGTTGCATCTTCCCACCTCCATTTACTTATGGTGCGACTATGAACAAGTCAGACAGTACTTCTGGGTCACCCCCAAAAGTTACACTTTCACCAGTAGGTTTAACTAAATAACAAATAACTAACTATATAAAAAAATTGTATTTTAAATTTATCCTTTTTGGGGCCTTCCCCTCCAAGTACTTTTGGCTTTGTCCAGAAAAGAAACAGAGTTATTCTGATTTGTCCTTGCAAAATTTGTGTCTTTCTGGAAAAATGTTCTGAGTTGCAGTTACTAAATGTCAGGCATGTGAGTTACAGACTTTGTATCTTTCAGAAAATACTTCCTAATGTAACTTTCGCAGTATATATCAGCAAAAGCCTTCAAAGCTGTTCCTGACTGCTGGATCTTTGTCTACAATTTTTCAGCAAAGAGGTTTGGAGGGCATGGAGTGTGCAATGGGATGTACTGCATGGTTCCGACAGTAATAAGCTGAAACACACAATAATGACCGAGAAGTCATTTTATTCATTTTTTCCGCCAAACATCTGAATGTATGCGGCCATACAGGATGTTGTAACTGACAGTCACATCTGCGTGTGCATGTGTGTGTATATTCTGCATCCCAGAGTTATGGTGTAAAGGAAGGAATAGATTGTAGTTAAGGGCTTCATCATATGAACCATGTTCTTTGCATACGACCTTTGGTTTACTTGTTTTGTTGGCTACTGTCAGGTTTTGTTGGCTACTGTCAGTGTGCTCATTTGTCTGTCAATAAACTACACAGCATGAAGTCTATGACTTTAATGAAAAATACATAATTTAACATGTTTTTTGCAGGCACAAGGGTATGAGAAGCATCGAGTTTCAAAAGTTTGGTGAACAGTTAAGCATATGAGCTGCTTTCTGCAGTGCAGATTTTAAATTTCCTCAGCTTTTGTCTGTCTGGTGTGAGTTTGACAAGACATTTCACCAGACAGTGCTCCTGGGCTACCCCTGGAAAAGACACTCGTGTACAGTAAGCTGTCCCATGCTGTTAGTAAATTCATTCCAAATTTGTCTTTTGAGTTCTTGCAGGCTTCAGACAGCCCCTAATTATCACTAAACTATATGCTACTTGACTATGAATCCCTGTATGTCTGTTGTAAATTGCATTTTCAATCAATGTGCATGTCAAAGGAAGAGAAGTTTACTGTTGCTCATGCAGTCTGTTTTGAATGCAAGCATTTTGCAATGTTCATTAAATGGCTGTCAATGTTTTTGCTGCAAAATTTTTAATAAATAGTTTTAACTTGAATCCAATTCTCTGTGATCATTGTAAAAGTAAAGAACAAAACAGTATGTAGACTGACAGGTTTCCAGACTTGTTTGTGGGGGAGTCCTTATGCAAAACTTGTCCAACTGGTAGTTCTGGGGGGCGGCAAATAGATCTATGTCTGGGCTCCCCCATTCGCTTGTCAATATGTTGAAAATCTGTGGTTCCAGTTTCCACTCGTGTGGGTCCATGAAGTTTCTGCTTAGTTTGTCTGCCAGTGTATTCAATTTTTCTGGCAGGAATTGAGCTTGTAGGTGTTCTTGGTAGCTCAAGGCTGTGTTCCACAATGCCATGGCTAGTCTGCAGAGGGGGTAGGAATGTATACCCCCTGCTTGTTTAGGTACCAGATAAACGTGGTGTTGTCTGTCTTTACCATTAGTTGTCCTGGAAGAATGTAGTCCTTGACGGCTGTCAGAGCATTCTGTACAGCTAACATTTCTTTTTGCTTGATATGTAGGTGCATTTGATTTGGGTTCCATTTGCCCTGAATGAAATTCCCTACCAGATGAGCCTCCCATGCATAGTCTGATGCATATGTAGTTAGGGTTTGGGCGGCAGGGGGTAGTGTGAATAGTAGTCCCTTGTTTTGGTGGCAGGCCTCTGCCCACCATAGGAACTCTAGGCATAGGCAAGGTATGATAGGAATCATTGTTTCCAGGCTGTGACAATGCTGACTTCATACACTTTTTAGATACCACTGTAGTTTCCTCATATGTAGTCTTGCATAGGGAATTAGAAGAATGCAGGAGGCCATGAACCCCAAGGCTTGCAGTATTTGTCTTGCAGATAGCAGGGTTTTTGTGGCCACTTGTTTGAAGTAAGTTATTAGAAGAATGCAGGAGGCCATGAACCCCAAGGCTTGCAGTATTTGTCTTGCAGATAGCAGGGTTTTTGTGGCCACTTGTTTGAAGTAAGTTACCAAATGAATTTGCTTCTCTGGCGTGAGGAAAGCCATCTGGGCAGTTTTACTCAAGCTTGCACCCAGGAATGTAATCTGTTGATGGGGTACCAGTTGTGATTTGTTTTCGTTTATGATGTACCCCAGACAGGTTAGAACCCTTTTTACAAATGCCAGATGATTTAACAGTATGCCCTGGTTTTCTGCCTGAATTAGACAATCGTCCACGTACGGATATATCTGAATATTTCTTTGCCTGCAAAATGCAATCACTGGAGCTAGACACTTTGTGAATACCCTGGGTGTAGTAGACAAGCCAAAGGGCAGTGCAGAGAACTGATAATGCAAGTAGCCTGCTTTGAAGCGAAGGTATCTTCTGCAAGATTACCTGATTGGGATGTGCAGGTATGCTTCTTAAATCTAGAGTTGCCAACCAGGCATCTTTGCCTAGCATAGGAAGTAACTGGTGAAGAGTCAGCATCTTGAATTTTGGAATCTCCAGAAAGGTGTTTAGAGTAGACAGGTCCAGGGTACCAGAAAAAGCCTGGAATAGAAACCTTGTCCCTTTTCCTCTTCTGGTACCAGCTGAATAGCCCCCCATGCTTAAGTGGGAAAGTATTGGTTTTTGAGCCTCTGCCCACTGATTTGCGGGCAGGTCTGGCCACCCGGTTGGTGTTGGCAACGTGTGGAAATGAAATCTATATCCCTGGGACACTATATTTAAAATCCATTTGTCCTAGATTATGACTTCCCAGTTCTTTGCATGAAGAGCAATCTTTCCCCCCAAAGGGGCGGTTAAAAGAGAAGTGCTTGGGAATTTTAAAATGAAGTCATTGAGACTGTTTACTACAGAGGGGTGTCTTGCTATTTCCAGATTTGGAAGCGGAGGCCCCCCACTGCTTAGTTCTGAGAGTCCCCTGGGACTGAAACCTGGGGTGTTTGCTCTGTCTGGGTTTGGCTTGAGAGGATCTGGAAAGGGCTGGAAAGGACCAATTCTTAAATCTCGGATGTTGCACTTGTAAAAAATCTTTAACAGTTTGCATAGATTTAGCTTTATCTTCCATCTTTTTAAGAACTTCTTTAGCCTTATTGCCAAACAGGCGGTCCTGATTTAAAGGAGCATCCAACAATTTAGCTTTAACATGATCAGGCAAAGATTGCTCTTTAAGCCAAGCATGCCTTATAAGCACAGACCCATTGCAAAGTATGTTTTCCAACTTGTTCAGCAGAATGCATTAAATCTTGTAAATCTTTATTTTCCACACAGTCAGAAATCAACAATTTTCTGTTTAAGCAGCCCAATAATATGCTGTTGATATTTTAACATATGAAATTGACAGTTTAAAGCTCTGATTGCCAAGGTTGCAGAACTATAAACCTTTTTACCCCATCTATCCAGCGCCCTGGAGTCTCTATCAGAAGGGATAGGATTTTTATCAGTAGAAGCCTCAATGCCCTTGGGCCCTTGAGAAATGGTTTCTGGATCTGCAACAGGATTTTTGAAAAGGAACTTGTAGGACTCAGGAACCCTGTAGTAACTGTCAGGTTTACTAGAAGCCAGAGGCAGGGAATCAGGGGCCAAACTGGATTCCGAGAACACATCAACAATGTCTAGTACAGGAGGTACAGCCAAAGGCCTATGCTGAGGTAGAAGGAAATCCCTAAGCCTCTTTTTTGAATCAGAAAATTCCTGGCTTTCAAAGTGGAAATGCTCCCTTAAAGTATGCAAGGTTTCCCCAAAAGAAAATTCCTCAGGAGGAGAAGCAGAGGGAATGGAATCCTCTGCATCAGAATCCTCATAAGGAGGTATGGACAAATCCAGGTAATTAGAAGAGTCAGAAGAAACAGAATCCTGATCAGAAGATTCATAATCAAGTTCAGGCCTAGGCCTCTGGGGGGGGGGGGGTTTGACTACCCCTGATTAAAGTAATTAGATCTTCAGCCATTTTTATCATTTGTTTTTTAGGCATATGGGGCCTGAACATGTGGCCTGGGCGTCAGTTCTTTAGACATAGATAGAGATTTAGGCCTTAGTAATGAAGGCGGAGTCGATTTAATATGCAAGTCTGTAGGCCTGAATTCATCCTCAGAAGCCAGTTCCTGCACAGCGGCTCCGGACCCATCTAAGGTAGAGACATCCGCGGGTTCCATAGGTGAAGTATCTCGCGGCATACTGGACTCCAAATGGGTCTCAGTAGAGGCCTGCGAATCAGAAATAGCGGGTATCAGGGGCTGCAAAAGCGCCTTACTGAGTACCGGTGAACTTGCCGACTGGCTTAGGAGAAGCGCCATCGGCAGTTTTAGACTTCGGCGGCCTGTCTCCGTCTATCTTTGTGTTTTTTCAGAATCCCGGCAGTCGGATGGCTAACCAACGACATTTCTGGATAATTAAACCGGGAACCGAAATATTTAGAGGCAAAAATGTACCAACGACGGATAGTGCGCTGATTAAATAAAGCACAAAACTGACAGCAAGGTATGTCGTGGTCAGGGCCTAGGCAAGGAATACGTACGAATGACAATCTTTATGAGGTATTTGCTTTCCACAAGTAATGCAATTAACCTTTACTGACATCGGTAAGGAGCAAGAAAAAGTTTCCCCAACGGGGTACTTAGCTTTAAGTTGAAGACTTCG
This sequence comes from Protopterus annectens, assembly GCF_019279795.1. Lineage (NCBI taxonomy): Eukaryota > Metazoa > Chordata > Ceratodontiformes > Protopteridae > Protopterus > Protopterus annectens. The sequence goes on from NC_056735.1 coordinate 1,822,047,304, forward strand.
GTTCTGAAACGAGAAAATGACAATTTCAGGAGTCGGCCGACCAGCACTTGCTAACTGCTTCTGCTTTGGGCACCACACGGCAAGAAAGACTGATGCAATGGCGTCTGCTGCATGTTTTATACCCCTGACGACCTGATGTCATGGAAGAAGGGACAGCAACTGACACAGAACCCAAGACTTCAGGCCGACTGATGGCTACCTGCCTGCAGATTACCCAAATGTAATGACTGCAACAGTGAAACACGAAGAAAATCTAACATGTTTACATGCAGTTTCAGTAGTTCAATAGGTAGCACACACACCTCCCAGAAAAATAAACACTTTCAACCTTTTAACAATCTTTTTATATGGCATATTCTCCTTTACTGGAGACATGTTACCAGTCTCCATAAGACATCCTAACACTTGACAATCTTAGGGGGAAAAACTGAGGGGCTGCCAGCCCAGCCAGATAGAATTTTATAAACAATTCTATGTCACTGTAAATATTAATATGACCCACAGGTTTGAGTAACAAATGTAAGAAAACGGAGTTATGTTCGGAGCTTCAAAAATGTAACCACAGTGCACCATGCTGGAAGAAAGCTGATGAGTAAAGCATTTCATGACTGATCTCAAGCTAGGAGACAGGATGTCTGGGCTAGGAAATTCTTTCCATTGCTCTGAGAGAGATAATTACTACATTTTACATGTAAAGTGTCTTTTGTTGCTGTGGCATCCTGGCAGGTGCAGATTATAAAACAAAATGTTAAAATTTTAAGTTCTGTGAAGAATGATGTAATCTGAAATGACTCAGCAGTTATGTGTACGATCAATTTAAGACTTTCTCAGAGAGAAAGACTGAGCATTTTGTATTTGTCTTCAGAGCTGACAACAACTCACCAGCACTTTGCCTTGTAAGTAGAATTTAGAACAGTTTCTCTTAGAGACAGATAGGAATACAGCCAGATTAGTTTAGCTGTTTTCTATACTTATGTGAGACTATCCTACAATATTGTTTTAAAGTATGTTCCTGGGACCTCTAAACTCCCTAATGTCATTGTGTTGAACTGAATTAATGAGTGTTGCCTTGTGTTTTTACTAATTATTAAATATATTTAAACATTTTAACTATAGCTGTTTTGTGCAGAGATAATTTAAACTCTCAGAGCACTTGCATGTATTTGGTGATACTGTATAAGGCACTCCTAAATAGCCTTCAAGTCTCAAGTCACACTTACCAATTGGATGATAACATTGCACAGTAGAATTGGACACCCTTTGGTAAGGGCCTTTATAGTAGCTGATAGTAGTGGTTGGTGGCAGTCGGTACTACTATATAGTCTGGGCAGAAGGGGCCATAGCTGGAGAACCTGTGCAAGCCTCCCCCAGGAGTGGCTGTGTGTTTGTATACAACAAAAATCTCAAAGTGCATGTGTCAGCTATTTGGGCAGGGACACGAAGCACTGGCTGGACAGAGAGAGTTGCTGGAGGTTTTGGCTTGACCACTTGGCTGATACCTGAACCCTATAGCTGCGCCAGTTCTGAGTCTTACTGGGGGATCTGGAGAGAAAGGGAGAAACCAGCCCCAGACTGACTGCGATCTCTGTTCTCTTAAGGAAAATTGTACTTTACTGTGGGTGTACTTGTTATCCTCCCAATGTGGACGTCCCTCACTGGTGCTAGTGGTGAGGATAGAGGCTCCTTGATTACGGGGCCAGTGCAAGGGTGTCACACACACTTAGTATACCACTTTTTTTTTACTTACTTTAATGGTATTTATCACTTGTTAAACTTTCCCATGTATTACATAATAAAATTCTTTCTTCACACTATTATAGAATATCCTTCTATTCTTCTCTACATTATCAATTTTCATTTTCCATGTTAGTTAATCAAGAAAAAATCTAACTTCATTTATATAACATTATTTATATTTAAACATTTGCACTATTAACTTCTCAGTCTCTCCATTTACCCACATCAGTACTCTATACAAGTTTAAAGAAGCAGAACTGGATTTGATATCTGCAACCCCCTTCATCTTCACTCATATACAGCACACCTTTTTTTCAATAGGTTTAATCTAGAACCCCATATGAAAGAAAACACTAATTGCATAATTTTTCATATTTTTGGGATCATATAGACATTTGACACATACATGCTTTCTCACATAAACATTTTCCTTGAATGCTAATCTTGAAATCCTCCACATAAGACATATTTCTTTCTTTTACCAACCCCAACCCCACTGCCTCAATTTTTTTTCCAAAATTGTATCCTTAACAGAGACTTCATTCACTGAAAAAAATATCCTCCAGTTTTCACATTACCCAACCCTTTACTTTCATCTTTATTCAAGGTCATCCCCATATATGTCCCTTGACCATATTTTACTCTTAGCAACTACTGGAATTGCCACTGCTTTTTGCATTGCATATCTAGCATCTTTCATTTTATAAACTACTACACTCACTACTCCATTCATTAATAATGCAAACAATATCCCACTCATCGCTCATCCTCGTCTTACAACACAATTCATGCACATTTCTTTATTCAGCCACCCACTCACTAAACACTCTCACTCTATTACTTTGATATGCCAACACACACACACACACACACACACACACACACACACACACACACACACACACACACACACACACACACACACACACACACACACACACACACACCTAATTCTACTACCTATTCCAAACTTTCTAGAACATCCCACAATGAGTCACTCATCAAATGCTTTATTAATATCACCTACCATAAGTTTCACATCTTCCCTTTTACTTATGCATAATTTCTTAAACAACCAATAATAATTTCTGGCATCCTTTTCCTTTTATACCATATATACTTTACTCAATAATGTCAGTCATCCTTCCTTCCACTCTCCTCTATATTATTCTCATAAAAAAATATAATCTGTATTACTTAATGTGATAGATCTCCATTTGTTCATTCTTTTCATCTTTCAAAATTCCACTACATAAAACAAACACTTCGTTCAACATTTATAAAACAAAGAGTCTCCTTGCCAATCCCTTAATTTCTTACACATTTCATACACCATTTAGGCCTGATACCAAGTCAACATTTACTTTCCCCAAGTCTTGTCTTTCGGCTTTTCCCGGTTAGGGGTCGCCACAGCGGAACTCCAGTCCGCTAATGATTGCTAGTTGAGTTTTACGTGCCGAGTTACCAGCCCTGACGCACAACCTTCAAGAAGGTAAGCCCATTCACGCATGTCTCCACGCAGAAGACGCTCTAGCTGCGAATCGAACCGGACAGCGTCTTACTGTGATGCGACAATGCTACCGCAGCACCACCACCGCGGGGCATTTACTTTCCCCAAGTACTTCAACAAATTCACTAAAAAGTAATTTCTTTTTCAAATTCTTTAACTCGTTTTTGAACATTTTTACTTTCCATTCTCCCTTATTTTCTTTTTTACTCATACAATTCTTTTTACATGCTGTACTACACTAAATCATAATGTGCTCATATTCTGCTTATCTCTCCTTTTTTATATTTCACTTCTTTCATTATACTAATATTCTCCTTTACTATTTTACCCAAATATGCATGCACCTCCTTTCTTCTCCCTTGCAAATATTTCTGCTTAAACAATAATGCTTTTATTTTTTTTTCAGTTTCTTGTATATATTTCCTTTTCTGTATTATAACACTCTCTGGTATTAATCTCTCAAATTCCCCAAAACATATCTTGCATCATGCTGCCACTAGAAAAAAAATGCACTTTAGTCTTTCATGATTATATGATCCATCTCATAAATGCAATGTTCACCAATCTCCAAATTCATCTCACAATTTCTCGTATATTCTTTTTATTCCCTTTTGTATTTTAACAAAAATCCATTTCTTCCATCACCTCCATCCACGCTGCTAAATGATGGGAAAAAATAAAAACCTCTCTTTGGTGCATCAATAACTGCTACAACCAAACCTTCCAAGAGTACAAAACGTAGGAGAGGGGCTACTGGTTCTGAAATTAAATCCATGACTCTTATTCCACACAGCTAACTTGCCAGACTTTATCACTTTTTTTTTAACAGCTTTTTTTTTTTAACATCTTCCCCTTAAATCACTAACTACCCTGCAATAACAATTTTCATATTAACCACTACTTAATTTGTTTCGAATATTAGATTTCTTTGCCATTTACATATATACACATATATAATTCTAAAAACATCTCTGAAGTACAGGCCAACACTAAGGGACTCTGGATAACAAAGTTTGCAGAGGACTGCAAACTGGGAGCCATTACTGAATCCCCAAATGATGTGGATACTCTACAAAAGGCCCTTACAGAAACAGATACTTGGTGCCAGAGCCATGGGCTCAAGCTCAATGCCAAGAAATGAGAAGTTATGTACCTACCATAACGTTCCATGTTAGTTGTCTTCTCTCGCCTTCTTTCTTGCTTGATGGGTTCGGAGCCGATCCTCGGCTCGACTGCACTTTGCTAAGCTCGAGAGTCACTTTTACCAGCTCGAGGCAGCCCCATATCCCATGATGCAAGGCGGTAAGTACCCAGATCTCGTTTGTTGTCTATAGGCAATAACACCTAGCATAAAAAACTTCCCAAAAGGAAGAAAGAAGGCAGAGAAAAAAGCCTGAAGGATGGGTTAGGAAGACCAGAACTGTACGGTCTTAAGAAGCATTCTTCATGTAGGGAGAAAAAGGTCTGTCCAGGCCAGGGGGAAGGAGGGAGGGTCGCAAGAAAGAAGGCGAGAAGACAACTAACATGGAACGTTATGGTAGGTACATAACTTCTCAATGTTAAGTTGTCAATCTCGCCTTCATTCTTGCTTGATGGGACCGTCCTAGCACCTCTATCCTGGGTGGCTCAATGGAACAGACTCTTGAGAACTGTAGAGCCAAAACTGGCTCTGTCCCTGGAGGCCAAATCCAATTTGTAATGAGAAACAAAGGTATGAGGAGTGGCCCAAGTGGCTGCTGCACAAATAGTGTCTAATGGAAGTCTAGCCTGAAAAGCTGTGGAAGTGGCTAAGCTTCTGGTTGAATGCGCTTTAGGTTTCGAGCACAGCTGTTTTCCCCTGAGGAGATAGATTTCAGAGATGACAGAAGAAAGCCATCTAGATAAGGTCACTTTTGAGACAGGAAGGCCTTTTTTGTTATCAGCGTAAGAAATAAAGAGCTGATCGGATTTCCTGAATTGTTTTGTTCTGTCCAAATAATATCTGAGTTGGCGGTGAACATCAAGATAATGTAATTTTTGTTCCGATCTGTTTGAGTAGTTTGGGAAAAATACAGGGAGTTCAATAGACTGATTCAAATTACTCTTTGAGGCGACCTTAGGCAAAAAGGTCGGATTAGTTCTCAAGGATACCCTGTCTTTGTGGAAGACCAAATAAGGGGGACGAACAGAGAGAGCATGAAGTTCAGACACTCTCCTAGCCGACGTAATAGCAACCAGGAAGAGAGTTTTCCATGAAAGAAATTTCAGGGAGCATGAAACAGCTGGCTCGAAGGGAGGAAGAATCAAGGATGTCAGCACTAAATTTAGGTCCCATTGAGGAGGAGGACTCCTGACTGGAGGTTTCAGGAGAAAAATTCCTTTTAAGAAGGCTCTACAAAGCCTGTGGGACATAATGTTGTGATCTGCGAACCCGACATGAAAGTTTGAGATAGCAGCCAACTGAACTTTGACTGTGGAAGAAGAAGAGCCCGCGTGAAAGATTTCCGCTAAGAAATCCAAAACTGCTTGAACTGGAGCAGTAAAGGGATCAATATTTTTAGCTTTTGCCCAAAAAGAAAAGCGTTTCCATTTGCTGGTATAAATCCTTCTAGTAGAGGATTTTAGGGAAGCTACTATGATGTCCCTAACAGGATTAGAGATCATAGGAAGCCTGGCTAAGGAAGGAAGTGGAGCAACCATGCTGTGAGGTTGAGAGAAGGGATAGCAGCTGACCCGATTGGTGAATCAGAAGGTCTGGTACTGGGTCCAGATGCCACGGCTGCACCAAAAGGTGACTATGGAGGAACGGAAACCAAATTTGTCGAGGCCAATAGGGAGCAATGAGAATCATTTTGGCTCTCAAAACGGTGGCTTTCTGGAGAACTTGTGGAATCAGTGGAAAGGGAGGAAAGGCATAAAGAAGTCCCTGGGGCCAATCCTGGGTTAGAGCGTCTCTGGGGGGATGGCCTGGCAGTGGGAAGAGAGAAAAGAAGTCTGGGCATTTGCTGTTTTGGGGAGTAGCAAAAAGATCGCAACATGGGCGGCCCCATTCTAGAAAAATCTCTTCCACTATAGATTGTTTGAGAGACCACTCATGAGGCATGAGAATAGCTATGCTCAATCTGTCCGCTAGAATGTTGGTTTTCCCAGGGATATGCGTTGCTACCAGAAACCGATGAGAGGAGATCGCCCATTGCCAAAGTCTGAGAGCTTCTCGACACAAGGGGTAGGACTTGGTTCCGCCCTGTTTGTTGATATACCATACTACAGACATGTTGTCTGTGTGAACTGCAATTGTTCCCAAGGGAAGAAAGTCGTTGAGGGCTTGCAACGTTAAAAGCACTGCTCTCATCTCTAGGACATTTATGTGCAGGTGGTATTCGAACGGTTGCCACGTCCCATGAACCATCCTGCCCTGATAATGACCCCCCCACCCAATCAAGGAGGCGTCCGTAGTGACAGTGGCTACCGGGGTCGGGGATACAAAGGGTCTGCCTTGGTGAATTTGGGGAGAAGTAATCCACCATGAAAGATGATTCTTGCAAATTTGTGTCACCAGGATTTGGTGACGCATTGGAAGTTGTTGGTAAGACCACTGAGTGAACAACATCCACTGAAGCAGACGCATGTAGAAGCGGGCCAGTGGAAGAAGGGTAATGGCCGCAGCCATGGGGCCCAACACCTTCAGAACCATTCTGGCCTGTACCTTTTTGCTGGCAAGGATGATCCTCACGTGACTTTGTATATCTGAGATCCTTTGGTCTGTGAGGGTTGCTGACACCCGAACAGTGTTTAAGTTTGCGCCTATGAAAGTAATAGACTGGCAGGGCAATAAGGAGGTTTTTTCGTAGTTGATCGAAATTCCCAATTGAGTGCAGAGATTTAGTGTGTAATCCCTGGCTTGAAGAAGTTGATGCCTGGTGGTGGCTGAAAGGAGCCAGTCATCGAGATACGGAAACACCTGGAATCCTTGACATCTCAGGTGAGCCGTGACCACTGCCATGCATTTGGTGAACACTCTGGGGGCTGTAGTGAGACCAAAGGGCAGGGCTCTGAATTGAAAATGACTGGACCCCAGCCGAAAGTGGAGAAACCTTCTGGAGCGTCTGTGAATTTTTATGTGATAGTACGCGTCCTGAAGATCTATTGAGCACATCCAGTTGTCCTTCTCTAGGAAGGGCAAAATTGACTGAAGTGTGACCATTCGAAATCTTGTCTTTCTCACAGACTTGTTGAGTCTGCTGAGATCCAATATTGGTCTCCAGTCTCCCGTCTTTTTGGGGACCAAAAAGAATCTTGAGTAGATTCCGGGCTCTGAATGGTCTGTTGTAACTGGCTGAATGGCTCTTTTTTGTAGAAGCTTTAATACTTCTAACTCTGCAACTTCCCTTAGACCGGGTGGTACATCTGGAAGGGAACTTGTGTGAGAGAAGGGACTTTATATTTTGTAACCCTCGGATATAATCGACTGTACCCATCTGTCTTGAGTGAGGGAACGCCAGGCTTCTGGGTACAGCGATAGTCTTCCCCCGACTGCCTCCAAGGATGGACAGTCGGGCAACATCTCAGGGATGCTGGAAGGGCTTGTCAGAGAGAGGCTCTCTGCTTCCCTGGTTCTGTGGACCCCCTCTGCCTCTAGAGCGGCATCTGTTATTATTACCCCCTCTGCCTCTAGGGGTAAACTGACCATGTGTATCCGGTGTGACTCCTTGGGATTTGCGGAACCACATCTTTCCACCCTTCTGTCCTTTAGGGTAAGGTCTAGAAGGGGTGGAAAAACGGACCCCTACGGCAGAAAGAGTCTTGCCGTCCTGTTCACACCTGGTCAATGTATCCTTCACTTGAAGGCCGAACAAAGCTGACCCATCAAAGGGAGAATTTGTGAAGGACGCCTTAAAGGGATCTGCAAAATTACATAGCCGCATCCAGACTTGGCGTCTAAGCGCCACCCCTGTACCCGCGGCTCTACTCGCTCCATCTGCTGCATATGATATCAGTCGCATGGAGGAGTTAGCTATAGAATTAAGGATTCGTAGCTGAGAAGCAATTTTTTTTTGAGCCCCTGCAGCTGAAGGATCCTGTACTACTTCACCTAGTTCCTTAAGGATGTCCCTTTGGAGTCTGGTGAAGTGACATAAGTAGTTCAGCGAGCGCATAGCAAAGGTCGCTGAAGAAAACATCCGCTTACCATACCTATCCATGGTCCTAGAATCCTTATTAGGAGGATGGACAGGTACGGAAAAATCTGCAAGTTCCTTCTTAGTGGCAGCCGCCACCACCATAGCATCAACAGGGACACCTTTCGTAAGGAATTGCTTTTCCGAAGGGGAAGTAATAAATTTAGACGGTCTCCTAGGAACTGGCTCTACAGAGTCAGGAGCAGCCCAAGCCTTTCGAGCAATAACCTCCATAAGGGGGTCGAAAGGCGGAGACACCCAGGAGGTGGAGGGCCGAGATCCAAACGCCTCTAGGTATACCGACTCACCCTCAGAGGGATTTGTGGAGGGCCAGTTTCCCCTCTGTTTTAGGAGTTCTAGGATGTCTGAAAAGGAGACATCCTCAGAGGGGGATCTTGGGGATCCCTCTGACTCATCTAAGTCGGTATCTGAAGTGATAGACTCAGGGGAGTCTAGGTGTTTCCTCTTACAAGTCCTCTTGCGCGGAGGATCTCGTGACTGATCAGGAGAATCCTCGGAAGAGGGGGATATTCCCAGTGGGGAAACCTGAGGCGGAGGATCTCTGGGTCCGGGAGCAAGAGAGATGGCAGAGATATCGACAGGCACTGTAGAGGGAGGAGCTAAGGGAATAGGCTGCTGGCTGAGCCCAGAGGCCAGCACACTCTTCATCACCTCGAAGGCCCCCCTCCCAGGGAGGTCCGAGAGAACCCATTCCGAAGAAACTGGAACTCCAGGGCCCACTGAAAGGGAAGGCTCTGAGGCAGATGTCAGAGCCAAGCTCACCAAGGCCAAGGCTACAAGGGGAAGAGTGGGGTCGGACAAGGGTCCGATGCCACTCACCCCCTCGGAGGAGACCAGGGAAGCCCGACCACCGAATCCCTCTAAGGAAGGTCTCGAAGAGGAGTTAAGAGTAGATGCCGAGGGTGCAGAAGGTGGGGGTATCCGCCCCTCAGCCATAGCAGAAACTATACCCGAAGACTCCAGCTCCAAACTCTGAGGTAGAGTCGAAGGAGGAACTTCAAGAGGGTGTGGACTAATAGTCGTCTGTTGAGACGGACTATGCAGCATCTGGGCCAGTGCCTGTGATTTCAATAATCTACTGACCACCCTCTCTAAATCATGGTCTGAAAGCCTGGATGACCTAGATGATCGGCTCCGATGGCTCCGCTCCGAGAGGAGAGGTGAGGCCAGAGCCGAGAGTATCGGTTCCAAGGAAGGGGACCTGGACCTCTTCCTCAAAGGAACCATCGGAGCCGAAGAAACCATAGATGCAGTCGGAGCCGAGGACTTTTCGGCTCCGACAGAAAACCTCGATGCATCGGCTCCAGCCGGAGCCGATACAGACATAAAGTACAGTTTTGTACCTACCATAAATGTAGATGTCCGAACTGGATAGCATCTGCAGTCATAACAAATGGGTTGTCCTGTCGTCAGGCAGCCCTTCGGTCGGCCGGATTCCAAAGTCTGGGTCCGGCTTCGGCTGATGTCGCACTTCACCCGACGTCATCTCTGCTGGACTTCGGGTATAAAGGCATCAGCCGACGCCATTTTCCTCAGTGTTTCTTGCCCCAGATGCCAGTTGCCCTCTTGGAAGGCTAAATTTTGGATAAATGCCAATGTTTCCAAAAAAGTAGAAGGCAAACACAAAAAATAAGCATGTATGTACATATATACCAACAAATACACCATAAGAGACTCCCCCCCAGCTAGCTATTAGGAGGGTAAATACCCTAGGAGTACCACAGAGGGGAAGGAGGGTGGGTAATCCTGACTGCAGATGCTATCCAGTTCGGACATCTACATTTATGGTAGGTACAAAACTGTACTATGTCCTTCATGGATGCATCTGCAGTCATAACAAATGGGTAGAATACCATAGCCAAACTAGGGGTGGAGGAAGAAAAATAATGGTGTAGTTAGGATCCCTTGCAGTACAGCAGTGGCAAACCCTGCTCGGGATCTAGAGTATAGAGGTAAATTATAATGCTTGGCAAATGTATGCACGGAGGTCCAAGTAGCCGCCTCAATAATGTCCTTGGTTGCCACTCCTCGTAAGAAAGCTGTGGTAGTGGCTGTAGCCCTTGTAGAATGAGGTCTTATGTTCTGTGGAATTGGTTTTCCATGGTAGGAGTAACAGAATCTTATGCAATTTCCTATCCATTTGGAGATTGTCTGTTTGGAAATTGCTTTTCCTTCCCTTCCCGTTGCATAGGCTACTAAAAGCTGGTCAGTTTTTCTGTTACTTTCGGTTCTGTCCAGGTAGTAGCGTAACTGCCTATGTACATCCAAGGTATGCAGCAGTCTTTCCCCCCTGTTCTGTGGATTGGGAAAGAAGGTAGGTAGGTGGATTGCATGGTTTAAAGACACTCTGGATACCACCTTAGGCATAAATGTAGGATTAGTTCTCATGGACACCCTATCTTGATGGAAGATTAGGAAGGGTTGCACTGCCATTAAGGCCTGTAGTTCCGAAACCCTCCTTGCTGAGGCAATTGCCAGTAGAAAAGCAGTTTTCCATGACAGGTGTTGCAGATCTGCTGTTGCTGCTGGTTCAAACGGAGGGAGTGTCAACTTTTCTAGCACAAAGTTGAAGTCCCATGCTGGTAATGGTGGTTTCCTAGGAGGTTTTACATTCTTGATCCCTCTGAGGAACTGCCTGAGTAGAGGATGCGAAAAGACAGGTGGATCGAAGCTGTATGCTGCTGAAATAGCTGATGCATGTATCTTGATGGAGGAATAGGACAGGCCTGTATGTAGAAGCTCTGCCAAGTACTCCAGAATGTTAGCAATATCTATGTTCGACACATCTTTTCCTCTTTCAGTACTCCAAATGACAAACCTTTTCCATTTTCCTGCATAGTTCCTTCTTGTTGAAGGTCTGCGGGCTTCAAGGATAATGTCTTTAACCCTTTGGGAAAGGTCTGGGTTAGTTGCTGCTATGTGATGTTCCAGGCAGTCAGTTGCAAGGTTTTTAGGTTTGGATGTATGATGTTGTAGTTGTTCTGAGTCAACATCAAAGGCATCAGGGGTATTGACGACATGCTCCTTAGCAATGGGTACCAGTGTTGTCTTGGCCAATTCGGAGCTATCAGGATTATCCTTGGACGTTCCTCTTTGATTTTCAGTAGTACCTTGTGCATCAAGGGAAGAGGTGGAAATGCATATGCTGTCAGGCCTTTCCAGCTGAAGGATAGAGAGTCCACCTTCCATGCAAGTGGGTGGAATGTCCTTGTGCAGAATTTTTTGAGCTGGTGATTGAGTGGGGATGCGAATAGATCTATTTGTGGCATTCCCCATTTCTTTGTGATGGCCTTGAAGATGTCTGGGTGTAGCATCCATTCGTGAGCATCCGAGGTGGTTCTGCTTAACATGTCTGCTAGGGTGTTCTCTTTTCCGCACAAATATTGCCTGTAACTGGATGTTGTAGCTGAGAGCCAGATTCCAAAGGTCCAAAGTCATTCTGCATAGGGGGTATGAATGAGTGCCTCCCTGTTTGTTGATGTACCACATGACTGTGGTGTTGTCTGTCCTTATCATCAAATGGCCTTCTTTGAGGAATGGTCTGAATTTTTGGATTGCCAGTTTTACTGCCAGCATTTCTTTTTGGTTTATGTGCAGGTACAGCTGGTCGAGTCCACAACCCTTGTATGCATTTGTCCAGCATGTGCGCCCCCCATCCTAGGTCTGAGGCGTCCGTTGTGATGGTTTGGCTTGCTCGAAAGTTGTGGAAGGGTAAGCCTGGGTTTGACTGGCATGCTTGTGCCCACCATAGGAACTCCTGTTTTAGGCATGGGATTAGTGGGATTTCTGTTTCTAAGCTGTGCCTGTGCTGAGACCATAAATTCTTTAGGTACCACTGTAGCTTTCTCAAATGCAGTCTGGCATGTGGGACCAAGATTATACATGATGCCATGAAACCCAAGGCCTGCAGAACTTTTCTTGCTGTTAGTTTGTTCTGCTTTGTTAATGCCAAGAAGTAAAGAGGGAGTTCTTTTGTTTTTCTGCAGTTAGGAATGCCATTTGTTTTACTGTGTCCAATTCACCAAGAATGTTCTTGTTTGGGATGGTATCAGCCTTGACTTTTGTAAATTGACTGTGTATCCCAGGGCTTGTAGCAAGTAAATGACCCTTTGTAAATCTGTTGTCAGCTTGCTTTTGTTGTCCGCTTGTAACAGGCAGTCGTCCAGGTATGGATAAATTTGGATTCCCTGTAGTCTGCAGTGAGCGATTACTGATGCCAGGCATTTTGTGAATACTCTGGGCAGTAGATAAGCCAAAGGGCAATGCTGAGAATTGATAATGCTCTGATCCTGCAAGAAATCTGAGGTATCTTCTGCAATTTGGTCGAATGGGGACGTGCAGGTATGCCTCCTTGAGATCTAGAGTTACCAGCCAACACTCCTTGCCCAGCATGGGAAGAAGTTGCTGTAGGGTCAGCATTTTGAATTTTGGGACAATGATGTATGTGTTTAAGACGGACAGGTCGAGAATAGGTCTCCAACTTTTCTCTTTTCTTGGTACTAGGAAGAGTCTGGAGTAGAATCCTTTGCCCTGTTCTGTTATTGGTACTCTTTCCACAGCTCTCATCTTTGTTAATTTCGCTATCTGCTGTAGAGCTTCTATTTTTTGATTTGGAGTTAGGTTTGGCATTCCTCTTTTACTGGTAAGGTGTGGAAGTGGATAGCCTTGGTCTATGGTTTGCAAAATCCACTTGTCTTTTGTGATATAGTGCCAATTTTTCGAAAATAAGGCTAACTTTCCGCCTAAAGGTGCTGCTATTTGCTCCCTGGTAGGCGGTGTCAGAGCCAAGTCACTGTGATTGTCCTGTTGCAGTGGCAGTGGTTGTGTCTGTGCCTCGGTTATTGCCTTGCCACTGTCGTCCTCTGTAGGCACCTCCTCTGGATTGATTTCTGCCTCTAGAGCATCTATTTCTGCCCCTTTGGGATTTTGTAGAGTCTGGAAAGGACCAATTTTTGGTAGGCCAGTTTCTGCTAAACCTTGGGGGCTGAACCTGTAAGAAATCTTTAACTGTTTGTACAGATTTTGCCTTTTCTTCCATTTTCTTCATTACTTGCTGGGCAGGTGTACCAAATAGACTGGCCTTATCCAGAGGAGCATCTAACAGCTTTGCTTTAACATGATCCGGTAAGACCTGTTCTTTCAACCATGCATGCCTTCTTATCACTGTGCCAGTCATGGCTGATCTAAATGAAGCCTCCAGTGCATCATAGCCACATTTTAAGGAATGGTTACTAACCTGTTGGATGTTATTCACCATTTCTAATACATATTTCTTATCTAAGGATTCATCAGAGGACAGTTCTTTAGTTAACTGATCAAGCATAAACTCTTGGTATTGGATCATATGAAACTGACAGTTTAAAGCTCTAGCTGAGAGAGTAGCAGAGGTGTAAACTTTTTCCCCATCTCTAAGGACCTGGATTCCCTTTCAGAAGGAATAGGTTTTTGCTGTGGTCGAGGCTACTGCCTTAGGCCCCTGGGATATAGTTTCGGGATCTGCAAGTGGGGCCTTGTATAGGTGGTGATGAGTGTCTGGCACCCTGTAAAATCTATCTGGTTTGGCAGGGGCTGGAGGTAAAGAATCAGGAGCAGTGCAAACATCATTAAATGCATCATCCACAACAGGCAGTACAGGAGGTATAGCTAAGGGCCTATGTTGTGGTAAGTGCATAAAGGTCCTAAGCCTTTTTCTTGAATCTGAGAAATCTTGTCCCTGCCATTGGAATTGTTCTCTCATGGCATGTAAGGTTTCCCCAAAGGAAAATTCCTCTGGTGGAGAGGCAGCTGGAATGGATTCTTCAGCATCGGAATCTTCATAAGTAGGAAAAGGGGCCTCTGGCTGGTCTGTAATGTCTGAGTCATCCACAGAATCATCAGAGGACACTGGCTCGGGGGGCTCTGCTCTAGGTCTCTTTTCTGGGGGCTGAGAGGCCCTGTCTGGGTGAGATTGGGATCCCCTAATTAAGGATATTAAATCTTCTGCCAGAGTAAGCATTTGTGAACTTGAAGTGGGCCTGTGTGAGGGGGGCTTAACAGGCACTGATTTAGCAGATTTGGCTGCTTTAGCCCTGGCAAAGGCCTTAATAGACATGGCTGCAGGAGGCCTAGCAGCACCACGTGCTGGGGTAGAGACATCCAAAGGGATGGTGTCTGATAAATCACTAGGAACCACAGTTGTAGGCAAAAATTCTGAGGCCGATTCAACTAAGGTAGCAGGAGCCTCAGTAGTAGTCATGGATTCGGCTGAAGATTGACCGGTTTTCTCGGTTTCGGCCGAAACCGAGAACCGCGAGTGTCGGTCTTTTTCTTTGCGTTTTTTAACAATTTGGGTAGTCGGAGGATCCGACGGCATAATGTACGCAAAATCTGATCCGAAAAACTGTTCAGCAAACTCCGACCGACGCCTAAGCGTTCGTCGGTTGAAGGAAGCACAGGCCGAACAGGCTGCTACGTCGTGGTCTGGGCCTAAGCAAGGCAGACAGTAAGAGTGGAAATCTTTATGAGGTATTTGTTTCCCACAAGTTAAACAGTTACTGACTTTTTCTGACATCGGCTGAGGCAAGAAAGGGTCCCCAACGGGGTACTTAGCTTTTAGAAGTCTTGGTAGTATTCGGTAGTAGTAATCTCTGGATCTGACCGACCGGCACTTGCGAACAGCTTCTGCTTCGGGCGCCACGCGGCAAGAAAGACTGAGGAAAATGGCGTCGGCTGATGCCTTTATACCCGAAGTCCAGCAGAGATGACGTCGGGTGAAGTGCGACATCAGCCGAAGCCGGACCCAGACTTTGGAATCCGGCCGACCGAAGGGCTGCCTGACGCCAGGACAACCCATTTGTTATGACTGCAGATGCATCCATGAAGGACATCTGTAACGGTGTCGGAGCCGGTCGTCGCCGACACCGAAGCCTGAGCCACATGGTGGTCGGAGCCAGTCGGAGCCAACACCGATGTGACTGTAACAGTATCGGCACCGATAGCCATCGGTGCCGAAGGTTTTTGCAAACCAGGATCGGCTCCAGCCGAAGCCGGCCACAGGCTTGGACACAGAAGCCTGGGCCTTGGAAGACTTAGAAGTCTTGCTCAGAGCCGATTTAGCCGGAGAGCCCTCCGGTTTAAGAAGACCCCTTAAAATCAATTTATTTCTTCTCTCCTGCAGAACTCTCTGGCTAAAGGAGTGGCAAATCGCACAGGAGTCCTGCAGGTGGAGAGGTCCCAGGCAATATAAACAAGAAGTGTGACCGTCTGTCAGAGACATCTTCTGACAGCACGAGTCACACTTCTTAAAGCCTGAGACCCTCTGCTCTTTGGACATAGTGGACAAACTCAACCACACAGTCCCAAACAAACAACTAAACTATAGTTGAAGAGTAAAACCTCAACACACACACACACACACCCTGACAGGGGGGGGGAGATGGGAGGGAAGAAGGCCTGACTAAAAAAATTAAGAAGGGAGGATACGTTTAGTCAAAAAAGGGCTTAATATAAACTAAAATTGTCAGATATTAAGTTAAAAAGTGAAAAGGGGCTAAAAACAGTTTAATATAAAACACTTACCAGGAGCTGGTAAAAGGAGGACCTCATCAGCGAAGCGGCAAACGAGATCTGGGTACTTACCGCCTTGCATCATGGGATATGGGGCTGCCTCAAGCTGGTAAAAGTGACTCTCGAGCTTAGCAAAGTGCCGAGTCGGAGCCGAGGATCGGCTCAGAACCCATCAAGCAAGAATGAAGGCGAGATTCACAACTTAACATTGTATAGTTATCCCCTTTGGGAAAAACATGTATCCGTGAATTACCATATAGGTGGCAGTACACTAAACATCGAAAGTTTGATAAGAGACTTAGGGACACAGGTGGACAGTGGTCTCACCTTCGATAACCACATCGCCACAACAGTCAGGAAATCCTTCTATGTGGCACACCTCATCACTAAGGGCTTTTCATCCAGAAAAAAGGAGGTCATTGTCCCACTGTACTCATCCCTCATTAGACCCATTATAGAATACAATGCCCAGTTTGGTATGTACCGCTCAAGACATCTGCAACAACTGGAAAGGCCACAGAAATACCTCACTAAAAGAATCACAGGGCTAAAGCAGATGCCCTACGCGGACCGCCTTAAAAAACTCCAGCTATACTCTGTCACATATAGTCTACTCAGAGGCGATCTTTGCTTAACATACAAGGCCATGTCAAACCCAGAGCTGTTGGACATGCTACACTTAAAGAAATCCCAATCCCTCAGAGCCACACGCTCCAGGGATCTAAACCTTGTCATCACAAAACATGCTGGAGGGATAGGATCCTGACCCAGAGACTCCCCAGACTCTGGAATAGATTGCCCATACATGTCAAGCAGAGTGCTTCTTTGGTCCTCTTCAAAAGGAACCTTGACGATTGGATGGGAGAAAGGAAATTCACCCAGGGGATCATGTCAGTCGCCCTGCTAGACAGGGGTCCAGGGAAGTAAATAGTGTGGGAAGAAATAGCCAGGGAATTGTTATGGCTAGGCTTGTATAGGCCCTAGGGCTGATAGCCTAGTACCAACCTATGAACATTAACTCCACCCTACATCCACAACCGTTAATGTTCTCATCCTTACCAATGTTAAATCTAATATTTTAACAGTTTTCTTAACATAATACAGCCACTCCATAACATTCACTTACTAAATTCCATATCATATTTCCATCTCACAAGTTTTCTGTTTGCAACCTTTCTTCAATTGACAAGAATCTTAAATCTTCTACAAGAATATCTACATCACCTTTGGCACAAACCATTCCAGTACACCTACCCTTCTTACAACATTAATACTATTCACATTTACTGAAAGAACTCTAAATTATTACTGTTCCTTCTTTTTACATTTAAGGGAATTACTTCAATTGCAGAAAGAATTTTAAAAAAATGAATACTTTTGAGTTTATATGGAACTAATCCTTAATCTTCAGAATCAGATTTTTCACTATTTTCATTAACTAACACACACCTAAAACTACTTACCTTTTTTATATTTTTAATATTTGGTGATGTATTTTTACATCTTTTCCTCACCCTTGCCATAGCACCTACTGAATTTCTCTTCCTAAAATCCTTCACATGCATCCAACTCATCATTTTCAACACCATCAATACGGTTGCATTCACCCTGAAATAAAACATTTTGGTCTAAGTCAACACCTTTTCCTCTACTCATTACTTTCAGACATTACAACACTTTCATTATCCTGCTCAACATTATACTGCTTATTTTTTACAATCAAACCAAAATGCTCATCGCTTTTACATATTCCATATTCCTTCTTTCATTTATTCAACATATGACCTTTTACCTGCATTGATTATATCTTATTTTTGTACACACATTTATCAGCCGACTGAAATCTCCCCACACAAAAACAAATTTTCAGCTGTCCTATATACCCAACTGTTTCTCTATTACCATCTACATATCTAATACTTAGTAAATGTTTTATCACATCTTTTTCATATTTTAAAACATCTAGTTCTCATCCCCAACTCCTTCTGAACATCCTCTCATTTCTACCTTTTATAGTTTCAGAAATTGACCACCACATAAATTAAAACTTATTTTTAACATCTTTTAACTCAATGTTATTAATGCAAAACTGAACAAGCACTTTTTTAAATCAAATCACTTGCCCGGAAAATATAAATTAATTCTTCAGGTTACAGCTCTTTTTTTCAAAAGTAACAAAAATCTTTCCATTAAGTTTGCAGTCTCAAATGTTAAGTCACAAAATGTCTCTTTTCTCAAATGAATCAAGAATATTTTCTCAAATGACTTTTGCTTCAAAACCCAAAGGTAACATTAAATTATCCCACACCAAATCTATTTCATCTTTCTTTTCAGAACAATCCATTTTTTTTCTTTTTTAATAAAGTTTACAGTACCTTTTGTTCCTCCAACTGCATTAATATATAATTTTCCTGATTGTGTCCCACCTGTAATCTTATGCCCATCCAACCTACAACCAAAATTCCTTTCCGCCCAGCTCACTGTCCCTCCCAAAAACCTTTTTCATCATATCGGAGCAAGAAATTTCAGACTCCTCCCAGGATCATCTATGTTCACTACACCAATCACTTTTTCAATCAGGCAAACCTCCAGAAACAATTTCAGTTATTACAACTTCTTCAAAATCCTGAGGTTTAAAATCAGCTAGATGCGGACTACTCACACTTTCTACTCACTTTTCTTTTCAACTGACAGAATCACACTATCACCAACAAAACACTCTTCCACCTTTATTACTGCATATCTTCTCCTAGCTGCCTCTGCAGCAGGAATAGAAGTAGGAATGGCAACAGGAAATACTTGTCCCTCACTATGAAAAGAGCAGAGGAAAATCTCCAGTGCCCTGGCCAAAGCTCCCCTAGCCACTACAAATACTACCTCAGTTCTCCCCTAAAAACAGACCATTGGCCCAGTGGGACTAACCCAGTCGGCAAAAAGTATAAACAAATAAATGTTTAAATGTTGCCACTATATCTCATTTACTTCATTATATCTTCATACTCTGACCATTTTAATGTATCAGAATTACTAAGTGATTATGGTTATTGTATCTTCGTGGACCAGCATTCTATTTACATGGAAGTTGAGAGTCCCTTTTGTTTGCTCTTATTACTCGGATATGTGATCTCAGAGCAGCTCTTACATCTTTTAACAGTAGTTGTAAATGCTCAACAAACCAAACTAGCTGAACTGTATGTTTTAAGGCTTTCAGTTTTTAGCCCAAATACTAACAGCCCATCTCCCACATTCTTCAGTTGTCATTGTAATCCAGGAGCTAAGTAACCATTCTTGGTTCTACTTCAATAAAATTTTAACAGATGCTTATTCCATGTGTGTGTGGGGGGTGGACTTGCATTTTATGCTGAATATTGGCAGATATGCTATATTTGTCTTAAAATTATTTTCCTTACTATGCACCACAGAGCAAAAGTCTGACTTTCTGTTTTTTTAATTTGGGCTAATTATATTTTTCCCCTTTCTAGTGTGGCACAAATGTATTTTGTGTTGTATTGATAGCTACACCCTTGACATGTCACAATGTAGCACAATTACATTTCACCTCAACCATAATCCTTCAACTGGACAAATTAGTAATTTTTCTATGTTCTAAACATTGCCAAGATTTGCAAGATTATGACTTTCAATTTCAACAGTGGGCAAATTGTTACATGTATCATGTATTGTTAATGGCTTGGTGTGTGTGCACCACATTTCCCTACATACCCCTCCAGCTAACTACTGTGCTTCTAGTATGCCCCAGCAAGAAAACGAACCAGGAGCTGCATATGCCAAGATGCGGTAAATTATCGGACGTCTTTTCATAAGAGACCTCACTACCCATAAAAAAATGAAATAAAATAATACACACCAAAAGTGAATGCAGCACTAGCTACTCATTCTGAACAAGACGCAGAGAATGAACTGATGCCTAGATGGTTTAGCTTTCTTGACAGCATTTATCACTTAATTTACATGATACTTTTTACAAATATATGCGTTTATTTTATTGCATTAAAGTGAAATGCACCCTTGAACCATTACTGTGTATCTTTTAGTGCAGTGGCAGCTAATCTGATATATATATATATATATATATATATATATACATATATATATATATATATATATATATATACATATACATATACACACACACACACACACACATATATATATATATATATAAATAATCAATCAATTCATTAATTAATTAAAATAAATAATGAATGAATGCTGTGTTAGCTTCACCAAACAATAAGACCCAGGGAGCACTTTTCTCTACTGATTTTAAGAATATTCCACCCTTTGTTTTTGCTTGTCACAACAACTGCGTAGTATAGTAAATAAAACGTGCATAAGGCGGTGTTAGGAGAGATTAAATAGTTGCATATTATACAAAACTTGATGGAAATCATGTAAGGGTGCAAACAGAAGACCACAGTCCTGCATAGTACGCACATACTGCCCAAGATCTAACAACTGTGACCTAACTCTTGCCCCATTGTCTGTTGACTCTCTGAAAATCTCCTCTACCTTACTAGCAAATGCATTATTACAATTTGTGTAAAAGTATTATTACTGCTAATACTGATGACACTTTATAGTGTTTTGGAATGCTACAAAGTATGCTAAGGAGTATAGTGCTTAATTTCTTCTTTATTTTTAAAACAACCAGCAATGACATTATTTACAATGAAATGCCTGTTTGTTAAAATGGACATACAATGCCACATTGTCGATGAACAGATGTTCGAGGAACGTACTGTTTGATGAGTAAACCGAGACCACCCATATTAGCAAAACTTTGGCTTTCAAAATGACATTTCGTTCCTGAATAAGGACTTAATACAGTTTGAGTACTTTTTATATAAATGTAACTGTGTCACAAGTGACAATTCAATAAAGGTGTTAAAAAAAATAAGAAGTTATGTACTCACCATAACGTTCCATCTGAGTAGGTGACTTCATTTGGATGCAACCTGTGGGATTCGGATCCGACATCGGATCCGAGCCGGCAATTCATAAGCTTTAGGATCCGAGCTCCTAGCTCCTCCCTTTACCTATAATCCCCTGCTAAGCCCTGACTGACCTCAGACTGAGTTTGCCCTGTGAATACCAGTATAACAGAATCCTGGGTAAACCAGGACTACTAGCCTTGAAAGGTCAGGGGGATGGAGGGGGGATGGTTGCATCCAAATGAAGTCACCTACTCAGATGGAACGTTATGGTGAGTACATAACTTCTTAATCTGAAGTAGGAAGACTTCATTTGTCTGCAACCTGTGGGACAGAGTCCCCAGCTACCTGGATCTTGGGGCGTCATGGAAGGATGTTCCGGAGCAGCGCAGAGCCAAAGGATGCTCTCCCTCTGGAAACAACGTCCACTTTGTAATGTGAAATGAAAGTATGAGATGAGGTCCAAGTGGCTGCTGCACAAATATCATCTAATGGTACTCTAGATTTAAAGGCAGCAGAAGTAGAAACTGCTCTTGTAGAATGTGCTGTGATTCTCTGAGGAGCTGGCCTTCCTGAGGTGTCATAAGCCTGCAAGATACAATTAGAAATCCACTTTGACAAGGTGACCTTAGAGACTGCCTTACCCAGTGCGAATTTTGCAAAGGAGACGAACAGTTGATCGGATTGTCTATGACCAGCTGTTCTGTGAATGTAGAAACGCAGTTGTCTATGAACATCTAAGGAATGCAGTTTATATTCTCCTTTGTTTTTATATTTGGGAAAGAAAACTGGCAAATTAATAGATTGGTTAATATTGGATTCCGAAGCAATCTTTGGAAGAAAGGAAGGATTGGTCCTGAGGGAGACCCTATCAGGAAAAAAGGAGAGATAAGGTGGTTTGACGCACAGAGCTTGGAGTTCTGAAACTCTTCTAGCTGACGTAATGGCCACTAAGAAAGCAGTTTTCCAGGAAAGATACTTCAAGTCCACAGAGGCTGCAGGTTCAAAAGGAGAAGCGGTTAGGGACTGCAGCACTAAAGATAAGTCCCAAGGTGGTACGGCTTCCTTCACAGGAGGTCTTAAGAGGAAAGCACCGTTAAGAAAGGTTTTACAAATTTTTTAAGCCATGAGAGGTGTTGAGTCATGACCCACATGGTAATGAGAAATGGCTGCCATCTGTACCTTTACCATCGAAGAGCTTGCTCCTTGTTGGAAAAGGTCTGTCAAGAAGTCTAGTACCGCAGAGAGCGGCGCGGAAAAAGGATCAAGATTTTTATGTTCCACCCAAATAGAGAACCGCTTCCATTTGCTTCGATAAACCTTCCTAGCAGAAGGTTTAATGGCAGCCACTATGATGGCTTTCACTGGTGAAGAGATACCGGGAGTCCTGATTAGGGATGGAACTGGAGCAGCCAAGCTGTCAATTTCAGAGTGTGAAGGTTCGGGATTGGAAACCCCTGAGGATGTGAAATGAGATCAGGAATAGGATCTAGAATCCAGGGCGGATTCACTCGGTGAGACCATACATAAGGGAACCATGGTTGACGAGGCCAGAATGGGACAATGAGAATCATTCTGCTCCCCAAACTGCTGGCTTTCTGTAATAGTTTTTGCATTAGAGGAAGAGGAGGATAAGCGTACAGGAGACCGGGAGGCCAAGCATGCACCAGGGCGTCTCTCCGGGATTCCCCGAATGGGGAAAGTAGAGCGAAGAAACTGTCGCATTTGGCGTTTCAGGGAGAAGCAAAAAGATCGCAACAGGGTTGCCCCCAGGTGGCAAAAATCTGCTTCGCTACTAGAGGATTGAGAGACCATTCGTGAGGGGAAAGAATGGTGCAACTGAGCTTGTCCGCTAGAATGTTGGACCTTCCCGGAACGTGCATTGCCACAAGAAAGCGGTTGGTGGAGATTGCCCATTCCCATACTCTCATGGCCTCTCGACAAAGGGGGTAGGACCTGGTTCCCCCCTGTTTGTTGATGTACCAGACTACCGACATGTCTGTCTGGATAGCAATAGTTCCTACAGGAAGAAGGCTGTGTAGTGCTTGCAACGCTAATAGCACTGCCTTCATTTCCAGAACATTTATATGCAGGGAGGTCTCTGAACTGTTCCACGTGCCTTGGACAATCCTGCCCGCTGAATGCCCCCCCCCACCCGAGGCGAGAAGCGTCCGTGGTCACTGTGGCTAGGGGGAATGCCGTACAGAAGGGTCTCCCTGATAGGAGGTCCGTCGACTGGAGCCACCAGAACAGGGAGCTCCTGCATGCTCTGCTGATGGCTATCGGGCTGTTGAGAGGAAGGTAAAGCAGGGACCATTGGACCTGGAGGGTCCACTGAAGGATCCTCATGTGTAGTCGAGTGTGGAGGAGGAGTGGGATGGCTGCCGCCATTGAACCTAGGGCCCTCAGGACCATAGCTGCAGTCGGAGAAGGTTCTAAGATGGCCATGATATGACACCTCAGGTTGGACAGTCGATCTTGAGTGAGGAATGTCCGCATGTTTCTTGTGTCCAATCTTCCTCCTATAAAATCTATAAGCTGTGTGGGGGCCAAAGATTTTTCTCAGTTTATCGTGATGCCCAGCAGAGGGGCTACATGAAGGAAATAGTCCCTGGCTGAGCACAGTAGATGCCTTGATGATGCTGTAAAAAGCCAGTCGTCCAGGTATGGAAACACCTGCATTCCCTGGAGTCTCAGGTGGGCCGCTACCACTGCAAGTACCTTGGTAAACACCCTGGGGGCAGAGGTGAGACCAAAGGGAAGGACCCTGAACTGGTAGTGACTGGCTCCCAGCCAGAAGCGAAGGAACCTCCTGGACCGTCTGTCCATTAGAATGTGGTAGTATGCGTCCTTGAGGTCTATAGAGCACATCCAATCGTTCTCCCGCAAAAGGGGGAGGATAGATTGTAAGATGACCATCCGGAATTTTTGTTTGGTTACAGAAAGGTTCAGTTGTGACAGGTCTAGGATCGGTCTTAAGTCCCCCGTCTTTTTTGGCACCAAGAAGAACCTGGAGTAAAACCCTGATCCGGTCTGATCTCGGGGGACGTGTTGGATGGCTCTTTTTGTTAGCAGCTGTGCGATTTCCACAGCTGCTACCTCCCGTTGATCGGGTGGTACATCGGGGAGGTTTTTGGATCTGGGAATACTGTGAAGGGGGATTGAATAGCCTCAGGATATCACTCGAAGCACCCAACGGTCTGACGTGATTGACTCCCATGATGTCAGGTGCCTCGAAAAACGCCCCCCCGACTGCCTCCAGAGAGGAGCAGCCGGGTAACCCCTCAGGGGTGCTGCGTGGGTCTGTCAGAGAAAGGTTCTCTGGACCCAAAGTTCCTAGGAGCCCCTCTGCCTCTAGGACGGCGAACTCCCTGTCCTCCTCTGCCACGGAAGGACTGGTTGTCCGGAGCAGGTTGGGACTGCTGCGATTTCCGGAACCCCATCTTCTTCTGTCCCTTTTGGTTCTTCGAGAAGGACCTCTGGGGAGCTGAGAAGCGGACTCAGACGGCAGACAGCGTCTTCCCGTCCTTTTTGCTCTGGACAAGCGTTTCGCGAACCGTTTTGCCAAAAAGGGCAGAACCATCGAAGGGGGCATTCGCGAAGGTCGCTTTGCACAGTGCCAGAGCCAGGCCTGGCGTCTCATAACAAGGCCCGATCCGCTAGCTCTAGCGGCTCCCTCTGTTGCGTGAGATAAGAGCTGCATAGAAGTATTAGACACCGCTCTGAGAGTGGCCATACGGGTGGAGTACACTTGGTTGTCCTCCGCCGACATGGACTCCGGGGGAGATGCAGCGTATTCCTTAATCAGGTCTTGCTGCATCCTGATCACGTGTGCCATATAGTTCAGCGCCCTCAGGGAAAAGGTTGCTGAACTAAAGACTCGCTTCCCAATACGATCCATCGAGCAGGATTCCTTGCTCGGGCGATGCATAGAGGGACTCTCCTGAGCCAATTCCCTCCTTGTGGCTGCAGCCATCAGCATGGCATCTACTGGGGGTCCCTTAATCCAATGTGTACGGTCCGATGGGGGACTAAGAATCCGGTCCGGACGTTTGGGAACAGGCTCTACGGTGTCCGGGTCCTTCCACGCTCTGGTGGCAATAAGGTCCACCAGAGGGTCGGCAGGAGGGGACACCCAAGAGGTAGACGGGCCCGCCTCAAATGCCTCCAAAAACACAGACACGTCCGAGGAAGCCTTGGGGGCAGACCACCCCCCCCCGATCCTTAACATTTCCATAACGTCTCCAAAGGAGATATCTTCTGGGGGTGATCTTGGGGAGCCCTCCACTTCCTCCAAGTCCGTGTCTTCAGTAATAGACTCTGGGGAGTCCACGTGCCTCCTCTTATACTAATGCTTACGAGGCACTTCCTCGGGGGGACTATCCGAGGAGTCCTCGCCAGCAACCAGTTGTTCCAAAGGAACCACTTGGGACATTGAGGCGGGCTGTCCCTGAGACCGGCTGATGGGAGCCTGGCCCAGCTGCGAGGGAGTGCGGGATGGAGCCGAGACAGGGACCGGGGGTCCGGATGTCCTCGACAGAACCCTCTCCACAATGTCGAGGGCCAAGGGGGAGCCAACTTCTCTAAGACCCGAGAGCCGACCCCCACTCGGATCCGATGAATGGATCAGAACCGGAGCAGAGACCGTCGGATCCAAGAGACCGGTGCGCTCCGACCTAGACGGAGTCGAAGAGACACCGGCTCCCTCAGATCCGAGGCTAGGCCCACGGCTCCGAGAGGTCGGGTCCGAAGTACCCGAAGCACTCAAGGGAGGGATCGGATCAGAGGTGCGCCGACCCACCCCAGGGTCCAACGCTGCCCGGCTCCGAAAGCTCCGAACCCGGGAGTCGGGTCGGAGAAGAAGCTATGGGGGCGAAAAAAGGGGTCGAGGCCCCTCCCGGATGGGGGGGGGGCCAGGAGCACTCCCATCTGCATCTGGGCCTGGATGAATCGCCTCATCATCCGGTCCATATCAGCGTCAGACATAGAAAAAGTTGACCTCGACGAGGCCACCGAAGCAGATCTAGAGTGTCGCCTCGATGACCTCGACGAAGGTCTAGTCTCCACCTCCTCGGGTCCGGGAGAGAACCGAGGGGATCAGAGCCGAGGAGGAGGAGGAGATTTAGAAGCCAGAGGGGAAGCACGCTTAGGTGGCGGGGCCGAGACAGAGGCCTCGGCCCGCCGCTTATGGTGCCCCTCTCTGTGCCTCTCCTTTTCCCTCCTGGTCTCCCTATCCTCCGATTTCTTAGCGGGAGATTGAGTCCCTGCCGGAGGAAGGGAGACCGAAGAAGCCACTGGCGATTTCTGAGTAGGGGGGATAGCAGGGGCCGAGGCCGAAGCCGATTCCGGAGGGAGAAGTCCCGCCAGAACCAACTTCGACCTCCGCTCCCTTAAAGCCCGGGGGTTGAACCCTGCACAAATGGTACAACCAGATGACAGGTGTTCAACCCCCAGGCATCTAATGCACCGAGTGTGGCCATCAGCCGGGGAGAGCTTATGGCCACACTCGGTACATTTAGAAAATATAGCCTTGGGGGCTTCAGACATAGCTACGCCCTAACAGGCCCTAAAAAAAAACCACACACACACACACAACAAACACACACTAAACGAACACCCGAGAAAGTTAACTAAGGGAGGGAGGAAAGCCAAAACAAACACACTTTAACTTTTGTCAAATTATAAGAAAAAAATATAGGCAAAAAAGATGTCACCAATTCCTTTTGCTATGGAGCTCGAAATTCCTGTCAGCTACTGAACGCGGCAAACGAACTCTGACGTCAGTCAGGGCTTAGCAGGGGATTATGGGTAAAGGGAGGAGCTAGGAGCTCGGATCCTAAAGCTTATGAATTGCCGGCTCGGATCCGAATCCCACAGGTTGCAGACAAATGAAGTCTTCCTACTTCAGATCAGTAGTTTAAAAAACGTACAGTGCATTCACAAGTACATACATTATTTCCTTCCCCCACCTATCACATCAGTAGCTCCTTTTTCCTGCACTGCTTTCTAGTGCTAACATTTCAGTAAATTCACAGATTGACTACCAATAGTGGGGGAACCTAGAGAACATATTTAAGACATTTAGTAAATATATGTTCACATGATATTTTAATCTAAACTGAAGCTGTTCACAAACAAACAATGTCAGCAGTTTTGTTGAGAAGTTAGGCATGTAAACAGATACAGCAAGCTGGGGTAGCCAAGTATACCTATTATATACACATACACGCATATGCATATTATATACACACACATACATTTATGACAGAGAGAGAGAGAGACTGTTGCACTTTTCTAAGATTTAAACTCTTTGGAAAAGTTAAAAGACTATGTGATAATAAATTTGTTTCTAAACAAACAAATTAAAAAATGTTCCAATGGTAAGGGTAGGGTGCCTGCCTACTTTTTTCAGTGGGCTGCACCAGTCTTCAGGAAATACAGTGCTATGGGTTGGATACTTTAGCAATTCTGCATTACATTTAGCAAATCAAGTTTGTCTCCTTTCAAGGGACCTACAGTAAACAAGAAGGTCCCTAGTAGTGTAGTACTATGGATGCTACAAGGATGTAATACCCTAGATGTCTGCAGTATCTAACAGGACTGTTAAGGGGGTGGGGGCAAACACATCAAAATTGCAATGCCTGTAGCTGCACTATGCAACAGTGCTATACTTGTCACATCTATTTCAGAAATGGATCATCACAGCAATTTTGTCACCAAAATGTTCTACTTTCAGTAGTCCAGTCTTGAATGTGTAGTAATTAAGCCATATAAATTGATATTCCTGCTAAGATCAATCTTTTTAAAGCAACAATGAATGCAGTCCAGCTACTGGTGAAATCTGTGTACTATATATTAAATGTTATTTTAAGTCACCAAAGATATACCTGATGCACATTAAATGCTAATCTTAAAAATGCATTAGTATTTCACCAGATAAATTCCTAACATATACAAGAAAAATCTACAATCTACCCTTCAGCATGAACCCACAAACTTCTGAAGGGACATGTTCCTTCCACAGAGCAAGATATTAATGAAACAGTAACATTTAGTACATTTGCACAATATTTAGCTTCTTTTCATGTGCGACTACTAAGAACTTATTACATGCAAATAAAACCAAGGCAGCTCACAGTTCATTGTAGCATTAAGAAAAAAATACAACATAATATTACTGCTTACTCAGAGCAACAACTATCTTGTAGACCATAGGCGACATATTGGTCAAGTATCAGTTAACTGGTCTGTTCAAAACAATGCCGTGCAGGAGGCAAAAAAAAAATCAAGGAATGGCACAAGCCTATTCATGTTCTGCCCTTAAATTCTTTTTTTCCTTTCTCTTGTTCCAAAAGCTAGTACTGCGTGACATGAAACTGTATGACTGTGGACTAGCTCCTGATTACCACCACTACGCTGTGCTGGCTATGCTTCCCTCTATCTTTTCTTCTGGAAAGAAACAGTAACCTAATGATGTTGTTGTACTAGTTTCTAAAGATTTTTCTTTACAGAGTGATAGAAAATAAGGGAACTTAAGAGAAGGATTGGTAGGAGTTTTCAGGCATGGAAGGGGACACAATATTGACTATGTAGAATCCTTTCACAAAAAAAAAAAAAAAAAACTAGGAGCTTGCTTGCTTTTGTGGATGTATAAAATATTTGACTATGAGGCAGTTTAGTCATGTTATGAGGTGATAATTTATAATTAGATCCCTGTAAAACATTACTATACAGACAGAAATACCAATTTATTCAAGTTCTAAAGTTATCATAGTCAAAATGATTTACTATACAAAACTGAAAGAAGATGGCATCTAATGCAATGAGGTTTTTCCTCCCTCTGGCTTTTTTTTTCTCATTTCCCATTAACGTGGTACCACTTCTTCCCCTAACAGTGAAAAGTTAGCGACCAAATAACAAACGGTAAAAGCTAAGAAGGGGAAGGGAGAACCATTTATTTGGAACCAAGTATACAATTTTCTTCCAGATATGGACAGTGGCAAATGGTCCTAATTTACCTGGTAAGAAAAATAGAATGGAGGATTATTTGTCTTTTATCTCACTTTTTTTAATAAATGCATACCAATGCAGAAAGAACAAGAGGTACTTAATATATACTTAAATCTCAAGTGACTATATTGGATTTAGAACTCAGAGTCCATTATATTTTGTACATACCAATAAGGATACAATTTAGCTTGAGTAAATACACAAATAGCTTTAAATGTACACATTCTTCTATTATTTATAATTTGCAATACAAATAAGTTTATTATTTAGCAAAATATTTTATTGTTGACAGTCTATGGTTTACAAACAAAATATATTTTTATCCACCTACATGTTAACTACATTCATTTAATTATGCCTCATGGTAGGTTTTAACTGAGGATGCATTTTAGGAGGAATTAGTTTAAGGCACACAAGATGCTGGACAGTTTTTGGAAAAAAGGGCTAGCTTCTTAGGGACTTAAGAACTGGATAGATTCCACATTTACTTTGTGAACTTGTATCTAGTTATCCAACATTATGTCATTTTGGTTACTTATGCTTTAGGAAATACAGTTTGTTTTCTATTGGTCATCTTTTACTCCAACTGTCTAACTATATACTGAAGTATCATTTTAGAACTATGTTTTATGTATCTTTAAAGAATCAAACTGCCAGGTGCATTTATTTCTTGCATCACTAATGGTACAAATGGTTTTCAGAAACATTTAAATCCAAGTAAAACACGCTGTTTGTGCAAAACACACATTTGTTAGAAGGCAGCAATTCTAGTCTCTACATAACACAGAGTAATGGCAAATTCTTAATTCAAAGGGAAATTAAGAGGAGTGGAAATTTTATCTAAGAAGTTGACAGTGATGCTACAGCTCTAAGCACTTTTTTAATGAAATTGGTATGCCAATTAGGGTTTAGCTACCTTACAGTGGATTCCTGGTCTAGCAACTAAAGTAGCAAAACAACTATTAAACATGATACTCAACAATATGAAAAGTAGTAGAGCTTTGAGAGGAGACTTAGAGAGTAGTATTCTTATCAGGCACACAATAAAGAATCAAAAGTTTCAGCTACACCTAATTCTCCAAAATTGTATTTCTTCATTCAGTTTATAAAATATTAAAGTTAAAAAAAAGAAGTTATGGGTGGGAGGTAGGAATAATGGTTAAGGTGCTTGCCTTACAAGCACAAGGTGCAGGGCTTGATTCTCACATTGGGTAATTGGCTAGGCTTAAAAATGTCCTAACAAGGGCAGTTAGCCTAGTACTAATCCATGAACCTATGAACCATAACATTCCATCTGTATTGTTGATCCTCGTTCAGTCATTACGTATGGGTAACTGTTCCGACCTCGGAACTGAGCCGGCCATCTTCCAAGCTTGCGTCAGCCACAAACTCTCAAGATAAAACTCTTACCCAGAATTCCCCTCTCCCTGTTAGCTCAGATTGAGTTTGCAAGTCAAAGGAAGGTAGAGGCTACCTCTGGTCAAATGACCTAAAAGAACCGGATGGTGAGATCCACTAGAAGCCACAGGAGGGGGAGGGAGGGTCGTAATGACTGAACGAGGATCAACAATACAGATGGAACGTTATGGTAAGACAAACTTCTTTATCTGATATTGTTAATCCTTGTTCATTCCTTACGTATGGGACTAGAAGCCACAGGAGGGGGAGGGAGGGTCGTAATGACTGAACGAGGATCAACAATACAGATGGAACGTTATGGTAAGACAAACTTCTTTATCTGATATGGTTAATCCTCGTTCATTCCTTACGTATGGGACAAAGTCCCCAGCTACCTCTATTCCTGGGAGGCTCTCATGGAAGGACATTCCTGAGCACCACAGAACCAAACAATGCTCTTCCCCTGGAGGCCAAATCCAATTTGTAATGATTGATGAAGGTATGAGGCGTAACCCAAGCTGCAGCTGCACAGATGTCATGTAAAGAAGCTCTGGCATGGAAGGCAGAAGTTGCCACTGACCTTGTCGAATGAGCCTTGATGGTAGTCAGTGATGGAATATTACGTTGTGTATAAATGAAGGTCACAAGGTCTTTCAACCATCTAGCCAATCTGACTTTAGCAACAGCACATCCTAATCTAGGTCCAGAATAGGCCAAAAATAACTGGTCTGATTTACGAGAGGCCTTAGTCTTACTCAAGTAGAAGCAAATTTGCCTGTGAATATCTAGGGTATATAGGCAATACTCTCCTTTGTTTGAATGATTGGGGAAGAAAACTGGCAATTCAGTGGTTTGATTACTGGACATTTCAGAAATCACTTTTGGCAGAAAGGAAGGATTAGTTCTCAAAGACATATCTGTATGAAAAATCAAGTATGGACTCTTGATGCATAAGGCTTGAAGCTCAGAGATACGTCTGGCAGAAATAATGGCAACCAAAAACAAGGTTTTATATGACAAATATTTGAGGTCGCATGAAGAAGCTGGTTCGAAAGGAGGCATTGTCAGTGCTTGTAGAACTAATGACGGGTCCCATGGTTGAATAGGTTCTCTAAAAGGGGGCTTCAGATGATTCACACCTTTTATGAAAGTCCTGCATAATTTGTGAGACATAAGAGAGGAGTCTTGGACACCCTCATGGAAATTAGATATTGCAGCCAAATGAACTCTAATGGTAGAGGCCGACAGACCTCATTCAAATAGGTCGGCTAGATACTCTAGAACAGGGGTGTCCAAACTTTTTTCACCAAGGGCCATATGCGGTAAAATACACAAACAGCCGGGGCCACTCACTCGAGGTGAAGTATATTATATTATATTGCCTCACCTGGTTTATTTTTTAAGACAAGTAAACTAAATTAATCAGCCTACAACACTGCTTTTCATGAATAGGATATTTCAAGCTAGTTATGCAAATAAGTTTGGATTGTTAACAGATCAACTAATAGTTGTTTTAAAAATGATAGACATAAAATGATTTATTAGTAATAGGGCTTAATAATAACACATGGAACGTGTAATATATTTTGAACTCGGGAACACAGTTGCGCTCAGTGGGAACAATGAAGTTGCGCTTTGGTCTGCAGGATTGCTGGCAGGTCCGGAATCAGTTTTGTGGTTGAGATGCGAAGGACGTCACAGAGATGATCGTTGGTAATTTTGGTTCTCAATCTGCTTTTGTTCAGCGTCATCAGAGAAAATGTTTGTTCACATATGTATGTTGAGCCGAACAGACTCATCATTCGTTTTGCGTGGCGTCTCATCAGAGGAAACTTGGCTTCTTCCAAGCTCCGGTAGAAGTCAGGTAAAGAGAGAAGCTGATGTTGATTCTTCAGAGAATCATCGCACTGCATTTCTGTAAGTTCTAATTGAAGACTCTCTTCCACTTCTTCTGCATTTATCATGAAGGGAATCGCAAACAGCTTGATATCATTCTCAATAGTAGAAAAATCTTGGAAGCGCTGAGAAAATTCTGTTAGGAGGGATGTGATCACAGACACATATTTCCCCTTTTTACTTTGGCGATCACCAACATTATAGCATTATACTAGCATTCAGTTATGATTGTTGTGTACTGCAATAAGTTTTAAACATGCATAGTTTCGTCACGAAACTCCGCATGTTTAAAACTTATTAACAACAATCATAACTATAATGTTGGTGATCGCCAACAAAACTGTTTTGTTGGAGATCACCAACATTATAGCATTCAGTTATGATTGTTGTGTACTGCAATAAGTTTTAAACATGCATAGTTTCGTGACGAAACTCATGTTTAAAACTTATTAGTACAACAATCATAACTGAATGCGATAATGTTGGTGATCGCCAACAAAACTGTTTTGTTGGAGATCACCATTATAGCATTCAGTTATGATTGTTGTGTACTACAATAAGTTTTAAACATGCGGAGTTTCGTCAAGCTCAAGCATTTCATGTGGAATGGATTAACTGTATTTCCTAGAGCTGTCCGGTGCTTGATTTCTGTTTTTTGTTTGTGCACTGTTCTTTACCTATGTGCGGGCCATATTTGGCAGATTTTTGGAATTTGCTGCGGGCCAATTAAAAATGGATCGCGGGCCGTAGTTTGGACACCCCTGCTCTAGAACTAATCGACACTGGTGCTGAAAAAAGATCTACTTGCTTTTCTTTCAGCCAACAGGTAAATCTTTTCCACTTACTTAGATAAGTTACTCTAGGTGGAAGACTTATGAGATGCAATAAGAATGCCCCGTATTGGTAAGAAAGATCATTCTGCCTGGCAATCAAGGGAATTGGAGGAGCCAAGCAGTGAGCTTCAGGCTGCCGAAGTTGGGATGAATCGGATTCTGCGGATGGGAAATCAACCAACCCTGGGGTTGTATAAAAAGAATACACCACAGGGGTAAGGTACCTCCAAGCAAAAAACTGTATAAAAACAAAAACAACAAATGGTAGATACTCCACAACGGATTCCAAGATGGCCGCGGACTAGTCTAGTCCTTATTCTCTGAGCTCCTCACAGCTATTTAACTTTTGGTTTTTTTTACAACTTTACATCAACCTTTTTCCTCAAATTTTTATACTAAAAGATTTTATAAATCTTTTTCTACGCATTTGGATTATTTTTTCTTCTGGAATTATTATCCTGGGATTTATTTTACCTCAGAACATTCTTGGTCTCTCTGCTGCTGGGACTCCTACTGCTCCAGTCTGTTCCTGGTTCCTGGTATCCTGTTAACTGCATTCCATTTCTGGGCATGGCTACAAAATCTGACTCCATGGAGACTCAGCCTACAAAGGCCAAATATACTTCAATGCTCTCTCCTGAAAAGATTCAGGTTCAAAAGACTGAAATCATCTAGACAACCTACAGAAACTTTTAATGTAAGTAATAAAGATTTAAATGGCTCAAATTTCCTTTTAGAAGAACTAAAAATAGCATTAAAACCAATCCAAAGTGCTATACAAAACTTTTCAGAACAGTTTGCAGACTTTAGTAAATCTTTAAAGCAAATAAACGATAGTATTGTTACTATTGAAAATAAAATCTTAGCTTTGGAGGTTAAAATAGACTTATTGGAAAGTGACTTTAAATCTAGAGATAAAACTGTTTCAGATTTACAAGCTAAAATATTGGATCTGGAAGCCAGGAGTCGAAGAAATAACATCATTATTCGTGGTTTACCTGAATCTTATGACAATAAAAACTTATCTGTGACTAAAAATATCTTTGAAACACTGTTAAATTGAGAAGCTTCTTCAAAATCTATAATTGTAGAGAGAGCACACAGAGCACTGCGTACAAAGCAAGATTCTTCCACACCAAGGTTAATTTATACTAAGTTACTAAACTTTCAAGACACTTTCCAGATCCTAGAAACTGCTAAAACAAAGAAACAATTCATATGGAAGTCTCACAAACTATCATTTTCCCAAGATCTTCCTGCACAGATCAAATTAAATAGACAAAAACTAGCCCCTATTGTGCTGACTTGATAAAAAGAGGGATTAGATTTGAATGGCATATCCTAATACCTTGTCTTTCACAGCTAATGACAAAAGATTTGTATGTTCAGATCCTAAAGATGCAAAAGACATTTTTCTTAAAACATTTAAAAGCTTCCTGACACTGTATCTTAATATTCTACTGTTAAAGAACTACAATAAGGTTTGATCTTTTCTTTTCTTTAATCTGACAGTATTTGTGTTACATGATTTGTAATTCTGGTGTGACATAATTATATTACCTTAAGAACTTGTCATGTAATTTACACATGATGGATTTGGTGTGACAGTGTGCAGTGACAGGATATATGCTTGTTAGATTTGTGTGGATTAATAGAAGCATTTAAATTCCTGTATTTACTTTTTTCTCTTTCTCTCACATATGCTTGCTGTGTAAATAGATAATATGTTAATTTTACTACAAGCTTTGGAGTTACAGCCTTCTGTGTAAACTAAATGATTTTTGGAGGGAAAAACATTCCATCTCAACATTCTAGCAAGAAAATCTTCCCCTCAGAGTTCCAGCTGATGCTCTGCATGAACATGCGCACACTACAGTCTCTCTGAGATGGATGGTGATGTCATCATTTGTGAGGAAAGAAGGACAGTTTCAAATACACAAGTCTGCTTGTTTTTAACAAGTATTCAATAGCACTAACTTTTTAATAGATCTGGCTATTATTTAAAGTGTTTTCTCTTCATAAATGAAGGTTGCTTATAAATTTAAACAGATTCATGTCACATAATATATTCAGTGACTTTTAGTGTGTCTGCATGACTTCAAAGCAAGCTGCTACTTTCATAAAGCAGAGTGAAAATGTTTCTGGAAACAAATGAACAGGTTAGTTTTATATATTAAAATTCTAAAGGATGTGTAAAGAAATGAACATATTTTCCTATTCAGAATATTTTTTCATACAATATTTTATATTATACTGAAGTGTTTAATTTGACAAATGTTACAAAGTATACCTGTTCATATGACAGTTTCATGTTCTTTCTATTCTCTGCTCTCTCTCTTCTCAGAGGCTGGATGTGATATTTATGATTAGTAGTTTATGTTTAAGAAAGCCTTTACTTATTTGAAAGGTTTGAAATAACTATCTTTAATATGATTAGCTGAATCTACGTGTATATATTTAAGCCCTTAGATTTACTGCATTTAGCCTGCTTGTTTCTGTTTTAATTAGATGTTCAAAATGTTTACTTTAAAAGCCTTGTCTTTTCATGCTGTTTTGCTATGTTACATCTATAGCTTAGAAGAATAGTATGGCTACATAACCTAACAGAGTCATTAGTAAAATATTCAAAAAGTAGATTTAAAATTATATGTATGCACATTGTTGTACATTCAGTCCAATATATATGATGCTGTTTAAGTTACTATTTAATAATATAATTATACTTTATTCATGTATATTAACTAGTGTTAAAACCTTACAGCTTATAATATTTCATTTTGAATAGTTCCTGTACTATTATTATCTAGTTAATAGATGCATCTCCAGACTGAATTGTTTTTCATTTTGAGATATGGTTGCTTGGTAGTTTTTTGCTTTATTTGAACTATAACTAAATACTCATTCTACAGGTATTAGTGCTTTTATCATACTAATGGTCATGTTGATTAATGAAATTATCACTAAAGTACTAAAGAAGGTTCAGTAGATAGTGCATGACTATTATCTTTAGTTCAGTAATGCTATGCTTATTTACTTATATTATAATGTTACCAGTTGGTTTTGTTATACTTATATATGTTATCTCACATATCTTTCAGTTTTAATTGTATTACTTCTTATGATAGAGTGTTCTAGTTAAGCAGAGTGTGATTTATTTATTATTTACTTGTTTCTCTTTCTCTTGAAATACTTGAGGAAATACATTTAATCACTATAAATTTCAATTTAAGGATAGGAGCTTTAGATTAGTATTAGAAGTAGGGATTAAGCATGTTGCACGTCTTGAAATTAGTTAATTTTGTATATATTTTTAGTAGTATTACTCTGACTTTATGTTATGTTAGGCTTCCTTTGAGTAATTTGTATTCTAACTTGAGGTTATTATTATCTATAATTACAATGTTTTTTTCATGTTCTTCTGCTCTTCCTTTATCACAGGGGGATTGGTGGGTAGGCACTAGGGTTAGGATAAAGGTTATTATTATACATTTCATGGTTCTTAAAAAAACTTTTTTCTTTTTTTTTCAACAAATGTTATTTGATGACTTGCTTGAATATTTAAAGACTGTTTTTTCTTTTATTTTTTTTTCTTCTTCTTTTTAATGTTGTGTTGGATTTGCACCTTGAGTTCACTTTTATAGCATCAATAATGATTATACTTGTAGAATATGCCTGTTGACATAATTTTAGATTCTTGGAATGTTAGAGGCATTCAAGATAAAGCGAAAAAGTCACTATTATTTCATATGATCTTTAAATCACAGGCTAACATTTGTTTTATTCAAGAGACCCATATTTCACGTATTGATTGGAATAAAGAGTTAAAAAATGGATCAAAAGATTATAGCTTCAGGTGACTCATCTAACTCCAGAGGTGTAGCTATAATCATTAAACAAAAATTCATTGGGAATATTATTGATGAGAAATTTGATGATGAGGGAGGTGGTGCTTATTTACTGCTTCTATTGCTGGTTTGGACAAACCCTTATTAATTTTAAATCTATATGGCCCATGTAATTCACAACATTTGTTCATTTTAAAATTTACAATATTCTTGCATCCTATAAGGATCATCATATTATAGTGGGTGGTGACTGGAATGCAGTTATAAACCCTGTAATTGATCATTCGCTCCACTGTCACCTATAATCTTCAATCTACTCTGGCTATAAATGATTTGATGACAGAATATAATTTAATAGATCCCTCCGCACTGTTAAAAATATAAACAAGAATGATATATATACTTATTATTCTAAGTGCTATCATTCGTGGTCCAGATTAGACTTCTTTCTAATTTCAGATTATATTTCAAAATATATTGTGGACTTTTACTACAGAACCCAGATTCTTTTCGGATCACTCAAGAATTTCACTAAAATTGAACATAAAACCCAATATCAAAAATAAAACTATGTTTAATAAGTGGACCTTAAATAATAACTTATTGTCAAATGAAGATATTTGCAAACAAGCTTCAGAAATCCTAAATGAAATGGTGAATAGTCTTGAATCAGACATTCCTTATGACATACAATGGGCTGCATGTAAAGCAAGATTAAGAGGTTTATTTATTAGTAAAGCTGCTTTTTTCAAAAAACAATACTTTAAGAAAGAGGAATTCTTAAAATCAAGAATTTCTTCGTTGGAAAATCATCTTAGTCTGAACTATGATGCTACTTTAGAAAAACAAATTTTTGATTGTCAGAAAGATTTAATTCTGCTTCACCAAAATAACCTCTCCTTAGCTGAACAAAAGCTACTTGCTTCATATTCAGAGTGGACCCAGGTTCCATCTAAATTGTTAGCGAGAATTATTAAAGTTAACTTCAGAAATCCAAATATTACATCTTTATCTTATAATAACAGATTATATAATACTGATGAAGAGATTATTCAACTTTCACCTCTCTTTACACTGAGTTATATTCAGGTTCTTCTAATTCTGTTAAAGATAATCACTCAAAACTCTTTTTAGACTCTTTGCAGTTCCCTAAACTTAATGATAATCAGCAAAAACTACTTTCTACCCCTATATCGGTACAAGAAATCTCGGATTCAATAGATAAATCTTAAATTGGGTAAATCTCCGGGACCTGATGGTTTTACTCCAGAATTTTTCAAAACTTTCAAATTGGTAGTTCTTCCCTTTCTATTTAAAGTTTACAATCATATAAGAGTTAATGATATCTCAGATATTCATTGGAACACATCCAAAACCATTCTAATTCTAAAAAATAATAAAGATAAATCTGACCCAGTAAATTATAGACCCATTTCTTTAATTAACATGGATATTAAGATTCTGTCATCTATTCTGGCTAACAGATTGAAACGGATTTTACCCTCAATTATCTCGTCAGATCAATCAGGTTTTAGGTCTCAGAGACATGCTTGGGATAATACTCTATCTTTAGAGACTATACTTCATCTCATTAAGAAAAATCCAAACCCTATATATGCTTTGATTATAGATGCATCAAATGCCTTTGACAGAGTATGTTGGAACTTTCTATTTTAAACTATGTTATGTTTTAATATTCCCTTATTCTTTATAAATTTTTTAAAAGTTTTATACAAGAATATGTTTACTAGACTATACATTAATGGTCAATTTTCTGCTCGATAAAGATCACTAAAGGAACAAGACAGGGTTGTCCATTGTCCCCTTTTCTTTTCAACATTTACTTAGAACCTTTGCTATTGTTTATTACTCAAAATACTTTTCATAACATCCTAGAATTCTTAATACTAATATTCATTTCTCTGCTTTTTGGATGATTTAGTAATCTACTTTCAAACTCCATTATCTGATTACAGAAAAATAATGAATTCTATTGATTATTTTTCTTTGGTTTCCAACTATCTTTTAAATTCTACAAAAACTCATATTTTTCCCTTAAATCATTTAGCACACAAATCTTTTTTGTTTCCAGACGATCATTTTCAGTTTACTTATAATATAAAATATTTAGGAATCAATTTAGAACACAATAATAAATCTTCCTTTCAAAATAATATTAATAAATTATGGAACTCTATATTGTCTGATATGGACAGATGGAAGCATCTAAACCTTTCATTTCTTTCAAGGGTGGCCATTACTAAAATGAATATTCTGCCTAAATTTCTTTACCAATTCCCATCATCTGATCAGATAATTTCAAAAAAATTTTTTGAGTCTGTAAATAAAGCTTTGGCAAAATTCATATGGTTCCCTAAATCCGTTAGAATTTCCTATTCTAGATTGGCATTTTCGAAGGACAAGGGAGGTTTGGGTTTACCTAATCTTTATCTCTATTATTTGATTGTCTCATCCAATAAACTTCTTACTATCTCTAAATTCAATAACACTTCTTATCCAAATCACTCTTTATGGATAAAATTATGGTATAATTATGTCATTTCTAATAATTTAAATCCTGAAGCTATTCCTTTATCTCTCTGGATAGTTTATTTATTAAAAATATATCTACAGTATTTAAACAAAAGATTAGAGATTTCCAAACCTTACTCAAAATGTGTAAACTAGAAAAGATCTCGCACCATGTTCAGCCAATTCATCTAAACCCAAATATATTATTGGACAATAAACTTTTGAACTTAACAAACTATCCTTTAATTAAAAATCTAAAAGTAGGAGATGTTTTGAAATATCTTGACTTGCCTTTATCTGACTGGCGTAAGTTATTGAAAGTAAACAGGAATTACTCACCAATTCTTACACAACTAAGAGCAATAATTAAAAACAAATTTGTATGTCTGGTCCCCATAGACTCACAATTGAAAAACCTTAACACGATTATCAAAATACTTTCATCATCTGATAAAATGCTCTCAAACTCATATAAATTAATTAATTCTTTAATGATGGACCACAACTGTCTTTTATCTAATGTTTGGTTGAATTATAATTCCCAATTGTCAGAATCTCAGAAAGTCCTGGCTATTAGACACACTAAGGAATTTATCCCTTTTAATAAATTAGCATACACACAATTAATGATTAATAATGATGCCTACTTTACCCCAATCAAATTAAACAAATTTAACCCAAATAAGTCCCCTTCGTGTTCATGCTGTTCTCATCCCCAAGCAGATCTCCTTCATATTCTATGGTATTGTCATTTTTCTCACAGATTGTGGACATCTTTGAAAGTCAGACTGCAGAAAATGGGATATCAAAAATCCACGTTGACGTGGGAATTTGCTATTCTACATATTCCATTGATTCATCTTTCAAAAGTTGATATTCATGTTATCATTTTTATTTGCTCATTACTAAAACTTTATATAATACAAAATTGGATTGATCGTTCTAAATTAAAATGGGTTACTTTCCAGAAAATGGCTTTTAAATTTATTGATGCTCAAAGATACTTAGGTGGGAGTCCAAAAAAAAGCTATTAGAAAGGTTGTGTTAGAAAAGGTTCTAAACATATTAAATAGTTAATGTTAAATATTTTTTTTTTTTTTTCTCTCAGGTTGCCTAACTTGTATATAGTGTACATATGGTGTATGTTTTATTTCTAAATAATTTATCAAAATCTCAGGAAGGTTGTTATCACTAGATGAATTGTTATATGTTCATTTATGCCTTCTTGTTATGTATAATCTTTTAATTGTCTTGCTATTCATATAATTAATAAAAAAATTTTTGAGAAAAAAAAATAGATACTCCACAACAATCGAAGCAAACCGCTTAAAGTGACTGAAAAATACTTCTTTATTCCACAAAAGTTGGGATGAATCGGATTCTGCGGATGGGAGATCAACCAACCCCTGGGGTTGGATGGAGAATCCATGGTTGATCTAGCAGGTGAGGCCAAAGGAAGGGGAACCAAATCTGACGAGGCCAATATGGTGCTATGAGGATCACCTTGCTCTTCAACTGACGGGCCTTTCTTCAGAAACTGGGGAATGAATGGAAGAGGTGGAAAAGCATAAAGAAGACCAGAGGGCCAATCGTGGACTAGAGCATCCCTGGGTGACTGTCCCGGAGGGGGAATCAGGGCAAAGTAGTTGGTGCATTTGTAGTTGGTCGGGGATGCAAAGAGGATGTAGCAAGAACGGCCCCAGTGGTGGAAGATCTCCGCTGCTATCAAGGAATTCAGGGACGACTCGTGAGGTTGCAGAATGTACCTGCTGAGTCGGTCTGCTATCAAGATGGAACTCCCGGGAATGTGCATTGCTAGAAGAAAAGGTTGGTAGCCACCACCCATTGCCATTATCCTCATGGCCTCTTGACAAAGGGGGTAAGATTTGGTTCCGCTCTGTTTGTTGATGTACCAGACCACCGCCATATTGTCCGATTGTTTGGCAAAAGTCCTGGACGGCAGCAGGGGATGAAATGCTTGCAACGCCAGAAGCACCGCCCTCAGCTCCAGAACATTTATATGCAGTTGTGCCTCCAATTCGGACCAAGTGCCTTAAAATGTCTGACTCTGACATAGGCCCCCCCCACCCCATCAAGGAGGTGTCCGTTGTCACTGTAGCCTTGGGCTGCTGGGAGGAGAAAGGGCGAGACCACTGTGACAGGTTGTGGGTCATCCACCAATTTAAATCCTGTTTGCACCTGTGGGTTACTCGAATCTTGGCTGACAGAGGATGCTGAAAAGGACACCAGTGGGTGAGCAGTAGCCATTGTAGAAGCCTCATATGAAACCTAACCAGGGGGACAATGGTGATAGAGGCTGCCATGGAACCCAACAGCTGTAGGACAGAGTGAGCTGTGGATTTCTCCCTTGAAAGGATTGGGATCGGTTGTTGATTTATCCTTAGAATTCTGTGCTCTGGAATGGATGCTCTGCAATTCTTTGTATCCAATATGACCCCTATGAATTCTGTGGACTGAGATGTGGTGAGAGTGGATTTCTGCCAGTTTATGGTTATGCCTAGCCTTTCTGAAACGAGGAGAGAGTATGCCAGGGCTTCTTCCAACAGACGTCTGGTGGGGGCGGAGATGAGCCAGTCTAGGTATGGAAACACCTGGAATCCTTGTAGTCGCAAGTGAGCTGCGACTACTGCCTTGCACTTTATGAACACTCTAGGGGCTACAGAGAGTCTGAAGGGCAGTACTCTGAAATGGTAGTGACTGGCTCCCACACGGAAGCGCAGAAATCTTCTTGATGGCCTGTCCACTTTTATGTGGTAGTATGCCTCTTGAAGATCTATCGAGCACATCCAATCGTCTTTTTACAAAAGCGGGAGGATAGACAGTATTGTAACCATCCAGAATTTTTGTACTCTCACAAAAGTACAGTTGTGTACCTACCATAAATGTAGATGTTCGAGTGTATTCACTGTTGCAGTCATTACACTTGGGTTATCCTGCTGGCAGGCTACCTGCAGTCGGCCCGAATTCCAAAGTCTAGGTCCGGCGTCAGTTGCTATCGCCTCTTCCCTGACGTCAGTGCACCAGGGGTATAAAAGATGCAGCCAACGCCATTTTCTTCAGTTTTTCTTGCCCCAGATGTCAGGTGCCCCCAAATTGGTAGGCTGAAAATTATGCCAATAAGTATGCATGCACAAAAATAAACATTTCCTTCGTCTACAAGCAAATACACCACACATAGGTTGCATAGGATAGAGAAGTACAGGTAAGTCCCAGCAAAGAAAAGGGGGATGGTGGGTGGGTAACCTTGACTGCAACAGTGAATACACTCTTAACATCTACATTTATGGTAGGTACAAGACTGTACTATGTTCATTGTGTTTCACTGTTGCAGTCATTACACTCGGGTTGAATCCCAAAGATGAGGTTGGGTGGCTGGGTCTAAATAGGATTAGGAGAGGCTATAAGGCCCTGCAGAACTGCAGTGGCAAAGCCTGCCCTGGATTTAGTGTAGAGAGGTAAGTGGTAGTGCTTGGTAAAAGTGTGCACTGAACTCCAAGTTGCAGCCTCTAAAATGTCTTTTGTTGGCACTCCTCTGAGGAAGGCTGCTGAAGTGGCTGCTGCTCTGGTTGAGTGAGGCCTAATGCCCTTACGCACTGATTTGCCATGTTGAGAATAGAAGAAACAAATGCAGTGGCCTATCCATTTTGAAATAGTCTGCTTTGAGATAGCCATTCCTTGTGTTCCTGCAGCATATGCTACTAAGAATTGCTCAGTGTTAGAAAAATATGTATTAGTAATATGCATGCTTAGTGCATTCGAGGTTTAAAAGGGTTAATACATTTATTCTGTTCACACTGCATGAATCTTCACAAGCTACTAGAGACATTCCAATCCTGTTATGTCATGAAAATATGCGCAGCTATGATCTGCTTATGCTTTGGAAATTAACAGGAAAGCATTTGATTTCTGCTAATGTCATGAAAATAATAATAATAAGTGTTTCATTTCTCCTAGTGTCATGAGACTTTATTTATTTATTTTATTTATTTTACATTTGTTGGCCGGGCTAGTCTAGCTGGATATATGTCCATTTTCAGTAGAGGCCCGGGGAGAAAAGCTCCAAGCAAAGGCACAGACAATCAATATTATATATAGTAATAGTTGACAGAAATACAGTAGATGGTTTATAATTGAGGTTCAGTTAGACTTGAAACAAAGCAGTATAGTAGGATATACTAAAACAAAATACATTTAGTGAGCATTTGAGAGATAACAATTAATAAAATTGACTAATATACTTTCATAACTACAAGGACTGATAGTGCAGTAGATCAGGAGAATAGAGAGAGCAGCAAGGGGAAGGACGTGTTAGTCAGGGTTAGAGCAGGGACAGAGCCAGTGAGTTTTAAGGTATTCTTTAAGTAGTGTTTTGAAAAGAAGAGTGGAAGTGAGGGTGGTAAGTTCATTAGGAAGCTGGTTCCAACTTTTTCCTATTGTGTTGGAGAAAAGAGAGTCCACTGCTTTGTTGTTGGATTTAATAGTGGAAACTATTAGCTTATTAGCTGATTAGTACGATTTTTGTAGGGGGTAATCAGATTATTGAGGATTGGGGTATTGTTAGGATGCTAGAGAATCTTATGGGAGATGACAAGTTGTTGGCATAGCAGTTGGTTCTGCAGTTCTAACCATCCCAGTTGTTTG
The DNA here is from genome assembly GCF_019279795.1 of Protopterus annectens. Classification (NCBI taxonomy): domain Eukaryota; kingdom Metazoa; phylum Chordata; order Ceratodontiformes; family Protopteridae; genus Protopterus; species Protopterus annectens. The sequence continues at coordinate 1,822,091,404 of NC_056735.1, forward strand.
ATGTTGTGACAATGGTGGGTTCTAAAGGGGGTGCCAGTGGCAAATCTGGCTATGTTACTGTAACATGCTGAGAGTTTGGAGAGGTTGCTTTTAGAAAGATTAGTATATATTGCAGAGGCATAGAATAGGGTAGAAATCAAATGGGTCTGGGAAATGGTTATCCTGGCAGAAGGGGTTAGGAAGGGTTTGATTCTGTAAAGGGTGCCAAGTTTTTTGTTAACAGACTTCATTGTAGAGTTAATATGGTGATCATAGCTAAGGTGGTTGTCAATTGTTACTCCCAGTAGACGGGTAGTAGTGTCAGGGGATATGTTAGTACCATTGTTAGAGGTTACAGTGCAGTACAGTTGAGATGACTTAAGAGTAGGAGCAAAGAGCAATAATTTAGTTTTTTTGGGGTTCAGTAGGAGACCATGTTGCAAGAACCAGTTTTCAGCACTGTTAAATACGGATTGGGTGATTGACTGGAGAGAGGTTATGGACTTGGCTGAACAAATTAAGGTAGAATCATCTGCATATTGTATGCTTGTGGAATTGTGGTGTGTAGGTTATTTATAAATAAAGAGAAGAGAAGAGGACCTAAAATAGAGCCTTGAGGTACTCCTATGTTCACAGGGAGTGGTGTGGAAAGATTATTATTCCAGAGTACGGCTTGGTGTCGGTTTTCCAGATAGGATTTAAACCATTGTAATGCCTGTGCATCAAGTGATTGGACCTTTAGTATGTCAATAAGCAAGTTATGATTCACCATATCGAAGGCCTTTGAAAGGTCAATGAAAAGTGTAGATGAAAATGTGTTATTGTTTCGGTTTTTGTTTACGGTGTCAGAGAAGGATAGCAGGGCAGTTGTTGTGCTATGGAATGGTCTAAAACTATGTTGGCAGTTTGCAAGTAAGTTATTCTGGAGAAGGTGGTCAAGTAGTTGTCTGTGAATGCATTTCTCCATTATTTTAGCTATTAGAGAGAGTAAGGCAATGGGGCAAAAGTTGGAAAGTTCAGTCGATGGGCCACCTTTGTGTAGAGGAATGATATGTGATACTTTCCATATGGATGGGATTTTGCTTTCTGAGATTGTTCTATTTATAAGTATGGAGATGGGATAGGCAATGGCTTTAGCTGCAATTTGCAGGAATTCAGCAGGAAGACAATCAGCAGAAGGGGTGCAGGGCTTAAGTTTTAAGAGGAGGTTGCATATGAAGGATGTGGGTACTGGTTTTATATGAAAGGTAGGAGACGGAGTATTAGTGGTATCTAACTGGGAAGAGGTGACAAGTAGCAAAGTATTAGCTAGGGTTACAATGGCTTTGGTAAAGTAGTTATTAAAGGCATCTGGAATCTGGTTGGCATTATTATGGTTGAAGCCTGAGGGGGCAGGAGTTGTAGAGTGGCCTGGCTTAAGAAGATTGTTTATGCCAGACCAGAATCTTTGTGGTTTATGTTGGTGGGTTTGTTGGAGGTGAAGGTAATATTCTTTTGTGTCTTGGAGAATTTGTTTTTTGGTGGCATTTCTTAATTGTTTGAAGTGGAGGTGATCTGATGGTTTTTTTGTGGCTTAACAAAGAGTTATTGATTTTCTGCTTATGCTGTGAGAAAGTACACAGCTGATGAAGCTATTGATAATGAAAACAATGGCTGCTTGAAAGTATAAACCGTAGTCAGCATTACTTGTACCTAAACTAGAAATGTACCTTGAAATGAAACACATATATAATAGAACTGCACAACTGAAGAATAGAAAGTTTGTAGTGGGCTAAAAATAAGCCCCAAGGCCAGGTTGTTTTTCTCAAATGTTTTTTATAATCCAGTCATGTCAGCAGGAAATCCAAGTAACATTTTCTATGCAACACATAGTGAGTTTTAAATCTGAACATGTCAGCAGGAAATCTAAGTAACATTTTCTGTAGAGTAATACAGAAATCTGTGTCTAATTACGTCAACCACAGAAAAGTAACATTTCATAGAACTGTATAAAAGTAGCATACTGCTCACTAGTAATTTAGACAAATCCTGTATCTGCATGTTTTGTCTCCTTGCTGCAAGTAATAAAGGGTGCCATACTTGAACCTTACGTGAATTGTCTTTGAAGTTTTTTCCTTTGACACACAGTCTTTCTGAAAGCTTTAGTTCTGTCCAAGTAGAAGCATAGCTGTCTGTGTATGTCCAAAGAATGCAGGAGTCTCTCAACCTTATTCTGTGGCTTTGGATAAAAGGTAGGCAAATGAATGGTTTGGCTAAGGGCCACACTGGACATTACCTTAGGCATAAATGTTGGGTTCGTCCTCAGAGAAACCCTGTATGGATGGAAAATGATAAAAGGTTTCACAGCCATGAGTGCCTGTAACTCTGAGACTCGTCTTGCGAAGGTTATTGCTAGGAGCAGAGCTGTTTTCCAAGATAAGAACTTTATTTCAGCTGTACTGGCTGGCTCAAAAGGCAGCAGTCGTTTTTCCAAAACATAATTGAGGTCCCATGCAGGTATTGGTGCTCTCCTTGGGGGTCTTATGTTTTTGGCCCCTCTGAGGTATTGTCTTAGCAGTGGATATGAAAAAACTGGTGGTTCCGTATTGTAATGAGCTGAAATGGCAGAGGCATGGATTTTAATTGATGAGAAGGATAGGCCTTTGTCCAGCATCTCAGTTAGGTATTGTAAAATCTGAGGAATATTTGGTACAAACGTGTAAATTCCTTGTGCCTGGTTCCAAGCACAGAATCTTTTCCATTTTTCTGCATAAGATTTTCTGGTACTGGGTCTCCTGGCCTCCAAAATAACATCCATCACTGCTTTAGAGAGAGGTGTGTTCTGAATGGCTACATTATCTGCCATGCTGCCAGATTTAGGGTTCTGAGTTGGCTGTGCAGGATTTGATGGTTTCGCTGGGTCAGTAAATGAGGAATTAGAGGCAATGTCCAGGCTGGGCCTTGAGACAAGCTCTTTACGATTGGGTACCAGTGCTGGCAGGGCCAGTCTGGAGCAATCAGAATCATTTTTGGCTTCTCTTGTCTGACCTTTAGGAGTACCTTGGGGAGGAGAGGCAGAGGAGTAAAAGCATAAACTGTTAGGGTTTTCCAGCTGAATGACAGAGCATCCACTTTCCATGCTTGCTTGTGATGCATCCTTGTGCAGAATCTCTGTAGTTGGCAGTTGTGAGGGGAGGCAAACAGATCTATGTCCGGGCATCCCCATTTATTATCATGCTGAAGACTTGTGGATCCAATTTCCATAGGTTCATAGGTTGATACTAGGCTATCTGCCCTAGGGCATTTATAAGCCTAGCCAGGGTGTATTTGGCTTTCGCCACCCTTTTAGATTTGTTGACTGTGCCTCCGTATAGTAGGTCACAGAAGGTAGCCCTTTTAAGGTTAGTTTACTGTACCTCTGTCAAGTAGGGACACAGAAGAGATCCCAGGGGTAAACTTACGATCTCCCATCCACTCGTCAAGATTTCTCTTGAAGAGGGTCAGTGAGGGGCTCTGCCTAACATGGATTGGGATTTTGTTCCAGAGTGAGGGGAGCCTCTGGGATATGAATCTGTCCCTCCAGCATGTCCTATTTATTTCTGTGCTGAGGTTCAAGTCCCTGGAGCGTGTAGCTCCAAGGGATTTGGACTTCCTGAGGTGAAGCATGTCCATTAATTCTGGGTTGGACATGGCTTTATACATCAGACACAGATCGCCTCTGAGTAGGCAGTACGCAACTGAGTAGAGCTGGAATTACTTTAGCCTAACTGCATAGGACATCTGTCTGAGCCCCTTGATCCTCTTGGTGAGGTACTTTTGGGGTCTTTCCAGTTGCTGCAGGTGTCAGGTAAGGTACATCCCAAATGGGGCATTGTATTCAATTATGGGCCTGATAAGTGATGAGTAGAGGGGCACAATGACCTCTCTTGATCTAGATGTGAACCCTTTCGTGATAAGGTGGGCTATATAGAAGGTCTTTCTAACCACTTTGGCAACGTGATTGTCAAAGGAGAGATTGCTATCTACTTGGGTCCCCAAGTACCTAATTACTTCTTCCATACTTAATGGATTACCACCTATGTGGTAATTTGTGGGCACTTTGTTTTTCCCAGAGGGGATGACTATGCACTTTTTGGCATTTAGCTTTAGGCCATGGCTCTGGCACCAGTTACCCATCTCTGTGAGACCCTTTTGGAGGATGCTTGTGTCAGCTGGAGAGTCAATTATGGCACCCAGGTTGCAGTCATCTGTGAACTTGGTCAGCCATAGTCCATCCATGTTGGCCTGTACCTCGGAGAAATATATACCGAACAAGAGAGGTTCCAGGACTGAGCCTTGTGGGACGCCACTTGTAACTGGTTTAGAGTCTGACATGGCACCTGCTATTCTGACCATGTGGGTTCTATCCCGGAGCCAGTTTGCAACTCGTCTTGTGACATAGGGGTTGATATTTAAGCTGGTGAGCTTATTTATGATGCCCAAGTGGGGTATTGTGTTGAAGGCTTTTGCGAGGCCCAGGTAGGCTGTGTGGACTACCTTCAATTTAACTATGGCTTTGGTAACTGTTTCAAAGAAGTCGATCAGGTTCAAGAGGCAAGATCTGCCCTTAACAAAGCCAAATTGGGTAGGATCCAGTGTCTGGAGGTTCCCAATGTCTTTGTTTATGATTTCCATGATGATACGCTCCATAGCTTTGCAGAGCAGGCTAGTCAGGCTTATAGGGCGATAGTTTCCGGGGTCTGTTGTGGCACCACCTTTGTGAAGTGGGACCACTGTTGCTGTACGCTATTCCTTGGGTACATATTGTGTAGTAAGGCTGAGATTGAACAGTGACTTTATATGAGGGTTTAGTTCTTCTTGGCGCTCGTGTAAGACGCAGCCCGAGACACTGTCTGGTCCCATTGATGCTGTGTTTTTTGCTTTGGAAAGGGCAGCTCTCACCTGTGCATCTGTGATCTCAGGAAGGCTACACTCTGTTGGGATAGACATTTGCTCTTTTGGGGGGGGGGGGGGAGTTTGCACTGAACCTTTCTGCCAGGATGTTGGCAATGTCTGTGGGTTCAGTGTATTTTTTGTCATTTTGCACTAACTCAGAGCATATCTGGGAGTTGCCGCCCAGGTTTCTGACGTAACTAAAGAAGGCCTTGTGATTATTTAGTGTCTTGTGCAATTTTTCTTTCGAAGCTGGCCTTAGATTATTTTATGAGGGATCAGAGGCTCTTGCTAGTACTGATCAGAGACACCTTCCCATTTTGGGATTTTGCTCTATCATGTAGTAGCTTTCTCCTTCTGCTGTATAGCTTACTTATGGCCGGGGTCCACCAGACAGGTCTCCTGCATTTGGAGGAGTGAGTCTTGGTTTTATTTGGGATAGCGTGCTCCATACATTCCTGTAGGTGTCCATAGAATGCTTTTGTAAAGGATTCTGCATTTTGGGCCGTATTTTCCACTGGCCCGGGGGCTTTGAAGGATTCCACCTCGGTTTTGAGAAGTGTGAAATTTGCTTTTGAGAAGTTCTTCACCGTGGTTTCCTTGGCTGGGGGTGGGGACGGAATATGGATGTCCAGTGAGATTAGATTATGGTCTGATCTTACCAATGAGTGGTATGCCTCTGGTGTGGAACATAGAGACCCCATGTTGGTGATGACCAGATCCAATATGTTTTCCCCTCTTGTGGGAGTGGTGACCAGTTGTTCCATAGCATTTGAGTTTATAAATTCTAGGAACTGTTGGGCGAGGGTGTTTGGGCTTGAGTAGTTTTCCCAATCAATGTTTGGGTAGTTGAAGATCACCCAATATAATGGTGTTTGGAGAGACCTTCATATTCTCCAGTATTCTCAGGAAAGCCGAGTGAGGTTCCTGTGTTTGGGAGGATGGTCTGTAGCAGGCTACAAACTGAAAGGCAGTTTTGCCCACTGTTAAGTTGCACATGGATGGTCTCCAATGCTTCGTGCAGTGCCACTAACCTGGAGGTGTGGGTATCTTTGATAAATATGGATTCTCCCCCTCCTTTTGTGGTTCGGTCTGAGTTTTGGGGCCGAAAAGCATGGTATGAAGTATAACCTGTTAGTGCTGGGGTGCTCTTGGGAGCCTTGAACCAGGTTTCTGTTACCGCACAGATATCGATATTCTCCATACTGAGGACAGACTCGAGTGCGTGCATCTTGAGGCTTAGACTTCTGGCATTGAGCAGCATTACCCTTAGTTTTTTTTTCTTTGTGTTGTCTATGGAGGTGGGTTTGTCTTTTGAGCCTTGCCTAAAAAAGGCACTATGGGGGAGGCAAGAGCCTTTGCCAGTATTCAAAAACCCAGGGGTGACAGGTGCAAGCCGTCCCTAGCGAAGCAACATGGCTTGTCGAGCATGTTATCCCAGGCTGACTGACACTGGATCCCCTTTGAATGACACCAATATTTTAGCCAATTGTTAAAATTGATAATTTTGTCTTTATATTGTGGCATCATTCTTGGTGAGGGTAAGATGCTACTCAAGGTCAGGGTTATACCGGCCTGGGCTACATGATCAGAGAGCTACTCTATGTCTTTTTTCATGCAGTCCAGGGAGGTACGTCTCAGGTCATTCACACCAGCCAGCATGGACAATGACGGAGTCATATTTGTACTTGCTTTGGAGTGACCTGAGTGCTTGTGTTATGTGGCGGATCCTGGCACCGACAGGCAGCTTACAGTGCCCTTCTCCTTGTTCAGCCTGGTGAGTGGGACGTCAGTGTGTCTGACAACAGAGTCACCTATTACAAGTGTATTAGGTGTGTTGTTTAGCCTTAAGGGCTGTGACTGTGTGAAACACTGACTTTGTGAGCTATGTGCTACATGGGTATTGTTTCATGGTAGGGGTTGCTTGGATGTCTGCTTTGGAGGTCTCTGCTGCTTAGGCAGATTTTTATTTAGAGCCTCCGAGTATGTTTTTCTGTGTTTATGTGTTTATTTGTTTGGTTTGCTGATTCGATAGGTCTATGCGAGACTGGATTTGTGGTGTGTGTGGTTACCTTCTCCTCCTGACAGGCTGTGCCAGTACTGGGTTGAGAGAGCTTAGCCTCCAGTTTGGCTATATAGTTGCATCTCTCACATATATTTGAGCTTGTTGGGGGGAGGAGGAGAGGGTGGTCTGTATACATAAGGCAGTTGTAGCATTGCCTCAAGATTCCCAGATTCACCAGCTGGACTGGAGAGTAAACCCGAAACTGACCTTTGGACATGCCTGAATAATATAGGGAACTACTTACTGACTGATCAGAAAGAACCACCAATAGGGAGCAAGTGCTTAAAAGGAGTATAAAGAGGATGTAGTGCTTAAGTTTATTAGTGTTTACCTATGAGATTACTTATATGAGCAAGTGCAGGGCTTTAGAATGAAAATAGAGTGCTTGTTTTGAGATTTAGAGCAGTTCTAAGGGAAAAAGTGAAGAGCAGACTTTGTGGAGCTGGGAATAGTTTAAACCCGTTTAAGCGGCGCTGCCCGATGCTGCTCTGTGTGCAAGACCGCACAAAAAGAGAGTTGCAGGGTTTTAAGAGAGATCAAGGAGTTTGGAATTGACCCAAAATGGCCGATAAAACTACAGTTTCTAGGAAGTAACCACTCCTACAGGGACAGGCAGGCTGCTCAGTGTTAACCACTGCCACTGGTGAACACAGAGACTTCCCTTTAGCCCATGCAAGCACTGGCCTCAAAGAAACTTACAAACAGTTCAGAACAGCAACTCTAACTGAACTTTCTTTTAAATTAGAAAAAGTGGGAAAATAGCAAGCTTTTTTGTTTTTGTTTAAGGATAGCAGAGGCACACAAGTAGCAAACTAGTCAGAACAGTGCAATAAATGACCCCAACACGTGTGTGCTAGGTCAGAGGCAGGAAAAATGCAATTTAAGAAAAAACAGTTTTAAATTAAGTGCAACACAAAAAATGCAGTAAACAGGCAATAGGTATGTTCTAAATACTGTTTCTAACCCAGATATCAACTTTTGCAATCAAGAAAACGTCGAAAAGTAGGCGGCTCCACTTGTGGGGATCCATGAGGTTTCTGCTTAGTTCGTCTGCCAGAGTATTTTTCTTTCCTGGCAAGAACTGTGCTTGCAGGTGTACTTGGTTAAGTCAATGCGGTGTCCCACAAAATTATGGCTTGTCTGCAGAGGGGGTATGAATGAGTGCCTCCCTGTTTGTTTATGTACCACATGACTGTAGTATTGTCCGTCCTTATCAGCAGTTGTCCTGGATGGAGTAGATCTTTGAAAGCTGTCAGGGCATTCTGAACAGCTAGCATCTCTTTTTGATTGATATGAAGATGCCTTTGGCTTGTGGGCCATGTGCCCTGAAAACATTTTCCTGCCATGTGGGCCCCCCAGGCATAATCTGAAGCATCTGTGGTTATTGACTGCCTGGCTGTGGGTAGGGTGAATGGCTGTCCCTTGTTGTGGTGACAGGCCTTCGCCCACCATCGAAACGCCTGTTGTAGGCAAGGAATGAGAGTAATTAATGTTTCCAGGCTGTGACAATGTTGAATCCAAACACTTTTTAGATACCATTGTAGTTTCCTCATATGCAGTCTGGCATATGAAATTAGCAGAATGCAGGATGTCATGAAGCCCAAAGCCTACAGAATTTTTCTTGCAGATAACTGGGTCTTTGTTGCCAACATTTTGAAGTAAGAAGTCAGTTGTCTTTGTTTGTCTGGTGTGAGATAAGCCATCTGGGCAGTTGTATTTAAGCTTGCATCCAGGAATATTATCTCTTGAGAGGGTACTAGTTTTGATTTCTTTTCGTTTACTGCGTACCCTAAGCAAATTAGTAGTAATCTTTTTACAAACGCCAGCTGCTTTACTAGAATGTCCTTGTTCTCTGCTTGAATAAGGCAATCGTCCAAGTAAGGATATATTTGAATTCCTCTTTGTCTGCAAAATGCAATTACTGGTGCCAGGCATTTTGTGAAGACCCTGGGCACAGTAGATAAGCCAAAGGGCAGTGCAGAGAAAGTACAGTTTTGTACCTACCATAAATGTAGATGTTCGAGTGTTCACACTGCTGCAGTCATTACACTTGGGTTTATCCTGCCGTCAGGCGGTCCCGCAGTCGGCCAGAGCTCCAAAGTCTTGGTCCGGCGACAGTTGCTGTCGCATCTTCCCGGACGTTGGTGCGCCAGGGGTATATAAGATGCATCCGACGCCATTTTCTTCAGTTTTTCTTGCCCCAGATGTCAGGTGCCCCCAAGTAGGTAGGCAATACATATTGCTAATAAAACATATATAAAAAAATAAAAACAATGCCTTCAGTTACAAGCAAATACACCACCAAGGTTGTATAGGATAGAAAGGTATAGATAAGTCCAGCTAGGACAGAGGGGATGGAAGGAGGGGTAACCTGGACTGCAGCAGTGTGAACACTCTAACATCTACATTTATGGTAGGTACAAAACTGTACTATGTTCATCGTGTTACACTGCTGCAGTCATTACACTTGGGTAGAATCCCAAAGCTAAGGTTGGGTGGCTGGTCTATAAAAAGAGGATTGGCTATGAGGCCCTGCAGAACTGCAGTGGCAAATCCTGCTCTGGATTTAGAGTAAAGAGGCAGGTGGTAATGCTTGGTAAAGGTGTGCACTGAACTCCAAGTTGCAGCCTCCAAAATTTCCTTGGTTGGTACTCCTCTGAGAAAGGCTGTTGAAGTAGCTGTTGCTCTGGTAGAATGTGGCCTAATGTTATCAGGGACTGATTTTCCATGCTGTGTGTAGCAGTAACGAATACAGTGTCCTATCCATTTGGAAATAGTCTGCTTTGAGATAGGCTTGCCCTGTGATCCTGCAGCATATGCTACAAACAGTTGCTCTGTTTTCCTGAAAGCTTTTGTTTTGTCCAAGTAGAAGCGTAGCTGCCTGTGTATGTCCAAAGAGTGCAGAAGTTTCTCCCCTTTATTCTGGGGGTTTGGATAAAAAGTTGGCAAATGGATGGTTTGGTTAAGGGCCACACTAGATACTACCTTTGGCATAAAGGTAGGGTTTGTCTTAAAGAAACCCTGTCCTGATGAAATATTATAAAAGGTTCCACTGCCATTAATGCCTGTAGCTCTGAGACTCTTGTGCTGAAGTTACTGCCAGGAGCAGAGCTGTTTTCAATGATAAAAATTTTAGATCGGCTGTATTGGCTGGCTCAAAAGGTGGCAAGGTCAGTTTTTCCAAAACAAAGTTGAGGCCACAAGTTGGTGCTCTCTGGGGCGGTCTTATGTTTTTAGCCCCTCTGAGGTACTGCTTTAGCAAGGGATGAGAGAATAAAGGAGGATCCGTGTTGTAATGTGCTAAAATGGCAGATGCGTGGATCTTAATTGATGAGAAGGATAGGCCTTTGTCCAGCATCTCAGTTAAGTATTGTAAAATCTGAGGAATGTTTGGGACAAGAGGATCAAGTCTTTGAGCCTGGTTCCAGGCACAGAATCTCTTCCATTTTTCTGAGTAAGATTTCCTGGTGCTAGGTCTCCTGGCCTCCAAAATGACATCCATAACAGCCTTAAAGAGAGGTGTTGCCTGTTTGACTAATGAATCTACCATGCAGCCAGGTTTAGGGCTTTGAGCTGACGGTGCAGGATCTGATTGTTTTGTCAAGTCAGAAGGTGTGGAATTTGAGGTAAAATCCATGGTGGGCCTTGAGCTAAGTTCTTTAAGATTAGGTACCAGTGCTGGCGTGGCCAGTCTGGAGCAATCAGGATCACCTGTAGTTTTTCTTGTCTGGCTTTTAGTAGTACCTTTGAAAGTAGAGGCAGTGGTGGGAAGGCATAAACCTTTAACCTTTTCCAGCTGAACGAAAGAGCATCCACTTTCCATGCTTGTGTGTGACAAGTCCTTGTGCAGAATTTTTGTAGTTGGCAATTCAGTGGGGAGGCAAAAAGATCCATGTCTGGGCACCCCCATTTTTGCGTTACCATGATGAAGATTTGTGGATTCAATTTCCATTTGTGGGGGTCCATGATATTTCTGCTTAGATTGTCTGCCAGAGTATTTTTCTTTCCTGGCAGGAATTGTGCTTGCAGATGAACTTGATAAGTTAGAGCTGTGTTCCACAAGGTCATGGCTTGCCTTACTGTGGTGTTGTCTGTCTTTAATAATAATTGTCCTGGATGCAGAAGGTCCTTGAAAGCTGTTAGGGCATTTTGAACAGCCAACATCTCTTTTTGATTGATGTGAAGATGCATTTGGTCTGTGGTCCACTTGCCCTGAATACATTTTCCTGCCATGTGTGCTCCCCAGGCGTAATCTGAAGCATCTGTTGTTAGAGTCTGCCTGGCTGTGGGTAGAGTGAACGGATGACCCTTGTTGAGGTGACATGCCTGTGCTCAACATTGAAATTCCTGTTGTAGGCAGGGAATTATTGGTATTACTGCTTCTAATCTGTGAGTGTGGAGTCCAAACACTTTTTAGGTACCATTGTAATTTACTCATATGCAGTCTGGCATATGGAATTAGTAGTATGCAGGATGCCATGAATGCCAGGGCCTGCAGAATTTTTCTTGCAGGGAGATGGAACTTTTTTGCCAGCAATTGAAAATATTGTGAGTTGTCCTTGTTTGTCTGGCGTGAGATAAGCCATCTGGGCCGCTGTATTTAAGCTGGCACCCAGTAATATTATCTGTTGTGAGGGCACTAGTTTTGACTTCTTTTCGTTTACTGTGTACCCTAGAGAAATTAGCAACCTTTTTACAAACGCCAGATGCTTTACAAGAATGTCCTTTCTCTCTGCTTGAATGAGGCAGTCGTCCAGGTATGGATATATCTGAATTCCTTTTGTCTGCAAAATGCAATTACTGGTGCCAGGCACTTTGTAAAGACCCTGGGCGCAGTAGATAAGCCAAAGGGCAGTGCAGAGAATTGGTAGTGCATTGTACCAGCTTTGAATCTGAAGTATCTTCTGCAATCTTGTCTGATAGGGACATGCAGGTATGCCTCTTTGAGGTCCAAAGTAACAAGCCAAGCCTTCTTGCCCAGCATGGGAAGAAACTGCTGTAGTGTCAACATTTTGAATTTCGGAACATCCAGGTAAGTATTTAGAGTTGAAAGGTCTAGTATGGGTCTCCAGGCTTTGTCCTTTCTGGGGACCAGGAAGAGTCTTGAGTAAAATCCTTGTCCTTGTTCCTGCTGTGGTACTTTTTGAATTGCTCTCATGTCCATGAGGGCTGAAATTTGTTTTTGAGCCTCTGCCCATTGACTTTGTGGCAGGTTTGGCATTCCTTTTAGCCTTGGTAAAGTGTGAAAATGGAACCTGTAACCTTGAGACACAATATTCAGAACCCATTTGTCTTGGGTGATTGTTTGCCAATTTTGAGAAAAAAATGCTAGTTTTCTCCTAAGGGGGCTGCCAAAAGGGAAGTGCTTGGCATGCGAAGGGGGAAATCATTGGGACCGTTTCCTGTAAGGTTGAGACTTGTCCTCACCTTCTTTTGGGGTTGAGGTACCCCACTGTCATTGTCTGTTAGAGCCTTGGGGTTGAGATCTGCCTCTTGGGTGTCTGTATCTGCCTCTCTGTGGCCTGTCTGACACTGGAAAGGACCAATTCTTTGTAGGCCAATTTCTGCTAAATCGAGGTGGCTGTACCTGTAAGAAATCTTTGATTGTTTGCATAGATTTAGCTTTATCCTCCATTTTCTTTAACACCTCTTCTGCCTTAACACCAAACAAGGTATCATGCTGTAAAGGAGCATCCAATAATTTTGCCTTAACATGATCAGGTAAACTCTGTTCTTTTAACCAAGCATGTCTTCGAATCACAGAACCTGTAACCGCGGCTCTACAAGAGGCCTCTAAAGAATCAAAACCACATTGCAGAGTATGTTTTCCCACCTGTTCAACTGCATGCAATAAATCCTGCATTTCTTTATAGTCAGGAGCTTCTGAGCTTGTAAGCATTTTCTGTTTTAACTGAGCCATTAAATATTGTTGGTACTTAAGCATGTGAAACTGGCAATTTAAAGCCCTTACTGCTAAAGTTGCAGAAGTGTAAACTTTCTTCCCCCATCTATCCAATGCTCTAGAATCTCTGTCAGAGGGGACTGGATTTTTTGCAATGGAAGCCTTAACCCCTTTGGGACCCAGGGAAATGGTTTCTGGGTCAGCAGAAGGGTTTTCATAAAGAAACTTGTGAGAGTCAGGGTCTCTAATACCTATCTGGCTTGGCTGGTGCAGGGGGCAAAGAATCAGGAGATGAGCTGGATTCAGAGAACACATCATCCACAATATCCAACGCAGGCAGAATAGCAAGGGGCCTGTGCTAAGGCAATAAAAGGAAGCCCCTGAGCCTTTTCTTGGATTCTGAATAATCCTGACTTTCCCAATGGAAATGCTCCCTCATGGTATATAAAGTTTCCCCAAAAGAGTAACCCTCAGGAGGAGAGGCTGAAGAGATAGATTCTTCAGCATTAGAGTCCTCATAGGGGGGTAGAGAGTATCCCTGGTCTGAACAGGAATCAGAGGAAATGGAAACCTGATAAGAGGAATCAGTCTGTATCCTGCCTAGGCCTTTTCTCAGGAGGGGGATGGGAACCCCTGATTAGAGTAATGAGGTCTTCGGCCATTTTGAGCATCTACTTCTTAGGCATGGAGGACTGTCCAGAAGAATGCTGTACTTGCGCTTCTTTGTCTTTAATGGTGTTTTTGTCTTGGCTGTTGCTTTAATGGTAAGTTGTGAAGGTCTGAAAACACCCTCAGAAGCAGATGCCTGCTCAGCGGCTCTGGACCCATCTGAGGGATTAGTTTCCATAGGGCCAATACCTTGAGTTCCCAGAGGCCTAGTTGTCTCCACGTAGGAGTCGGAGGCGGCCTATGGCTCTGAGGTAGCGAGTGTCAGGGGCTGCGAAAGAGCCTCACTGAGAACAGGCGACTGGCCTAGAAGAGGCTTCATCGGTTTTGGACCTCGGATGCCCGTCTTTATCCTTGTCTTTGTGTTTTTTATGAATTGCGGTCATCGGTTGTTCCGACGGCATTGTATAATTGAACCTTCGGCCAAAGTAGTGCAAAGCAAAATCAAAACGTCGTTTTATAATGCGTTTGTTAAATCTAGCACAAAACTGACAACTAGTGACGTCATGATCAGGACCTAGGCATGGAATACAGTAAGAGTTGAAGTCCTTATGAGGTATTTGCTTCCCACAAGAAATACAATTATTAACTTTTTCTGACATCGGTCTGAGGCAAGAAAAAAATGTTTCCCCAATGGGGTACTTATCTTTATTGAAGACTTCGGATCTGAAATTCGACTTCGAAAATCTCAGGAGTCGGCCGACCGGCACTTGTGAACTGCTTTTGCTTCGGGCACCGTGCAGCAAGAAAGACTGAAGAAAATGGCATCAGATGCATCTTATATACCCCTGGCGCGCTGACATCAGGGAAGAAGCGACAGCAACCAACGCCGGACCAAGACTTTGGAACTCTGGCCGACTGCGGGACCGCCAGACGGCAGGATAACCCAAGTGTAATGACTGCAGCAGTGTAACACGATGAACATTTGGTAGTGCATTGAGCCAGCTATGAATCTGAGGTATCTTCTGCAAGATCGGCTGATTGGAATATGCAGGTATGCCTCTTTTACGTCCAAAGTTACAAGACAAGCCTTCTTGCCCAGCATGGGCAGAAGCTGCTGCAGAGTCAACATTTTGAATTTTGGAACGTCCAGAAATGTATTTAGAATAGACAGGTCCAGTATTGGCCTCCAGGCTTTGTCTTTTCTGGGTAGCAAGAAAAGTCTTGAGTAAAATCCTTGTCCCTGCACTTGCTGTGGTACTTGCTGAATGGCCCTCATGTCCATGAGGATGAAACCTGTTTTTGCGCCTATTCGCATTGATTGTGTGGCAGGTCTGACATACCTTTTGCCCTTGGCAGGGTGTGAAAGTGGACCCTGTATCCCTAGGACAGTATATTCAAGACCCATTTGTCCTGGGTGATCTTGTGCCAAAAAAGAGAAAAAAGTGCTAGTTTTCCCCCTAAAGGGGCTGCTAAAAGATAAGTGCTTGGTGCTGGCAGAGGAAAGTCATTGGGACTATTTCATGTATGGCTGTGATTTGTCTTCTCCGCTTTTGGAGGTAGAAGCGCCCCACTGTTTAGGTCTGTATGAGCCCTGGGGCTGGGATCTGCCTCTGGGGCATCTGTATCTGCCTCTTTGTGGCTTGTCTGACACTGGAAAGGACCAATTCTTTGTAGGCCAGTTCCTGCTAAAATCTGGGTGGCTGTACCTGTAAGAAATCCTTTACTGTTTGCATAGATTTCACTTTGTCCTCCATTTTCTTCAAAACCTGCATAGGGGATAAGAATGAGTGCCCCCCTTGCTTGTTTATGTACCACATTACTGTGGTGTTGTCTGTCTTTAATAATAATTGTCCTGGATGCAGAAGGTCCTTGAAAGCTGTTAGGGCATTTTGAACAGCCAACATCTCTTTTTGATTGATGTGAAGATGCATTTGATCTGTGGTCCACTTGCCCTGAATACATTTTCCTGCCATGTGTGCTCCCCAGGCATAATCATGTGCTTTAACACCAAATAAGGTATCATGCTGTAATGGAGCATCTAATAATTTTGCTTTAACATGATCAGGCAGATTCTGTTCCTTTAACCAAGCATGCCTCCTAATGACAGAACCCATAACTGCAGCCCTGCAAGAGGCCTCCAGAGAATCAAAACAACATTGCAATGTATGCTTTCCCACTTGCTCAGTTGCATGCAATAAATCCTGCATTTCCTTATTTTCTGCAAAATCAGAATTAGACAACATTTTCTGTTTTAGCAGTGGCATTAAGTATTGCTGATATTTAAGCATATGAAATTGACAATTTAAAGCCCTCACAGCCAAAGTAGCATAAGTGTAAATCTTTTTTCCCCATCTGTCTAGTGCCCTTGAATCTCTGTCAGAGGGGATAGGGTTTTTTGCAGTAGAAGCCTTGACCCCTTTGGGACCCTGAGAAATAGTTTCTGGGTCAGCAGCAGGGTTTTTATAAAGAAATGTATGTGAATCTGGAACCCTGTAGTATCTGTCTGGTTTTACAGGGGCAGGAGGTAGAGAGTCAGGAGAAAGCCCGGACTCTGAAAATACATCATCTACAATGTCTAACAGAAGGAATAGCCAAAGGCCTGTGCTGAGGTAGTAAAAGAAAATCTCTAAGCCTTTTCTTAGATTCTGAGTAGTCTTGGCTCTCCCAGTGGAAGTGCTCCCTCATGGTATGCAGGGTTTCCCCAAAAGAATAATCCTCAGACGGTGAGGCTGAAGGGATAGATTTTTCAGCATTAGAATCCTCATAAGGAGGAAGAGAGTATTCCTGTTCAGAAGAGGAGTCACAGGAAATGGAAACCTGATCTGAAGATTCATATTCTGTCTCTTGCCTAGGCCTCTTGTCAGGAGGGGAATGGGAACCCTTGATCAAGGTAATTAGGTCTTCGGCCATTTTGAGCATCTGTTTTTAGGCATGGTAGTCTGTCCAGGAGAATGCTGTACTTGTTTCTTAGTCTTTAAAACTGCTTTTGTCTTTGCTTTGGAAGCTGAAGAAGGCTTTACATATAACTGTGTAGGTCTGAAAACACCCTCAGAAGCAGATGACTGCTCAGCGGCTCCGGATCCATCTGAGGGAATAGTTTCCGAGTGTCCAATACCTTGCGTATCCAGAGGCCTAGCTGGCTCCACGTGGGAGTCGTCAGCGACCTGTGGCTCTGAGGTAGCGGGTGCCAGGGACTACAAAAGCGCCTCAATGAGAACCGGCGACTGGCTTAGTGGAAGCCTCGTTGTCGGTTTTGGACCTCGGATGCCTGTCCTTCTCCTTTTCCTTGCGCTTTTTATAAACTCCGGTCATCGGCTGTTCCGATGGCATTATATAATTAAATCTTTGGCCAAAGTAATGAAAGGCAAAATCGTACAGATGCTTAATAGTGCGGTGGTTAAATCTAGCACAAAACCGACAGCTAGCAACGTTGTGATCAGGGCCTAGGCAAGGAATACAGTAAGAATGAAAATCCTTATGAGGTATTTGCTTCCCACAAGAAATACAATTGTTAACTTTTTCTGACATCAGATTGGAGCAAGAAAAAAGTTTCCCCAATGGGGTACTTAGCTTTAATGAAGACTTCGGATCTGAAATTCTTTTTTGAAAATCTCAGGAGTTGGCCGACTGGCACTTGCGAACTGCTTTTGCTTCGGGCACCGCGCAAGAAAGACTGGAGAAAATGGAGTCGGCTGCATCTTTTATACCCCTGGTGCACTGACGTCAGGGAAGAGGCGACAACAATCGACACCGGACCTAGACTTTGGAATTCGGGCCGACTGCGGGTAGCCTGCCAGCAGGATAACCCAAGTGTAATGACTGCAACAGTGAAACACTATGAACATCTTGTTCAATACACTGAGATCCAAAATTGGTCTCCAGTCCCCGGTTTTCCTTGGCACCAAAAATAGTCTTGAGTAGAATCCGGATCCTATCTGGTCTGGAGGGACTATTAGGATGACTCTCTTCCTTAGCAGATTTGTTATCTCTAGTGCTGCTTCTTCCCATTGACTGGGTGGAACATCTGGTAAGTTTGTTGGGGGAGCAGGACAAAGATCGAAGGGGATATGGTAACCTCTGGTTATTATCCTTTGTACCCAAGAGTCAGTGGTGATGGTTAGCCAGGCAGAAGGGTACAAGGAGAAACGACCCCCAACCACCTCCAGAGGAAAGTAGTTGGGCCACTCTTCAGAAGCGCTGATAGACTGACCAGGAAAGGAATCCCTGGAACCCTGGTTACGTGGACCCCCTTATGAGTTATTTGCTTCCCACAAGAAATACAATTATTAACTTTTTCTGACATCGGTCTGATGCAAGAAAAAATTTCCCCAACGGGGTACTTAGCTTTACTGAAGACTTCGGTTCTGAAATCGAATTTAAAATCTCAGGAGTTGGCCGACCGGCACTTGCGAACTGCTTTTGTTTCGGGCACCGCACGGCAAGAAAGACTGAAGAAAATGGCTTCGGCTGCTTCTTATATACCCCTGGCGCACTGACGTCAGGGAAGAGGTGACAGCAACCGACGCCAGATCAAGACTTTGGAACTCAGGCCGACTGCGGGCCCGCCTGATGGCAGGATAACCCAAGTGTAATGACTGCAGCAGTGAAACACTATGAACATCTCGGCTTGTGTGTCACGGAAAGGACCCTGAGACTTTTTGTACCATATCTTCCCGCTCCTCTGGTTTCTGGAGAAAGCACGCCGAGGGGAAGAATAACGGACACCTATGGCAGAAAGGGTCTTACTGTCCTGTTCACATCTGGCCAGTGTACTTTTAACTTTGGGTCCAGACAGTGAAGAGGCTTCGATGGAAGCGTTGAGAAAGGAAGCCATGAAAGGTTCCACAAAATTACATAAGTGCATCCAGGCGTGTCGTCTCAAAACAACTCCTGAACTCGCCACACTAGCTGCTCCTTCTGATGCGTGAGATATCAGGTGCATGGAGGAGTTTGATATCGATTCAATGGTAGCCAGCTGAGAGGCCACTTTGTCACGGACCTCATCAGACACGGCACCAGCCAAAGTTTCAGAGAGCTCAGATACTAAATCCCTTTGAAGCCTGGTGAAGTGTGCCATATAATTCAGGGACCTGATTGCAAAGGTCACTGATGCAAAAGTACACTTCCCTATTCTGTCCAGAGCCCGTGACTCTTTGTTGGGCGGATGGATAGTCTGGCTTTCTTCTTCTACCAGGTCCTTTATGGTTGTGGCCGCCACCACCAGAGTATCTACAGGAAGACCTTTGGACCAATGGGGGGTCAGTAGCAGGAGGGGACAAAAGTGTATCTGGCCTCCAGGGAATGGCCTCAATGGTGTCAGGAGCCTTCCACACACGCTGCACAAGCTGGACCAGTTCGTCGGCAGGTGGAGTAACCCAAGAGGGGGGGGGGGGCTGGGTGCTAAAGGCCTGCAGGAACACAGACTCTTCAGAGGTTGGGTTAGAGGGCTGCCAGTCACCTCTCTGTTTGAGGATTTCAAGAACTTCACCAAAGGATACTTCAGAGGGTAAGCGAGGGGATCCTTCCCCATCATCAAAGTCGGTGTCTTCAGTAAGGGACTCCTCTGTGGAGTCCATGTGCTTCCTCCTGCACGAGTTTTTGTGATGAACTTCCTCAGAGGGAGAAGCTGGGGAAGACAACGCAAAAGGGGTTTCCTGTGGGAGTACATCCTGAGGCCCTTGCACCCGATGACCGCTAGGAGCGACTTGTGTACATAGCGGGCCAGAGGAGGGCGGGGAGATTGACAGCACAGTATCGCCAGCAGATGCCAAAGCCTTCTCCATTAGTTGGAAGGCCGGTCCACCTGAAGAGGGGCAAGTGTCCTGGACAGGGGTCACCCCTCCCCTATGTGGCTCAGCCTGCCGACTCCCTGGATGGCTGTGAAACACCAAATTACGTACGCCACAGCTGACATCCTGGGTTGTAGCAAAACTCTCCTGTCACGAAGGCAACTGCAGTTCCTAAGTTAGGTCCACGAAGGGAACCGTAGAGGGGGAAGACTGTGCTACAACAAAGGGCTTCAAAGGCAATTAAGGAGGAGAATAAGTAGGGGTCTTTGGCAAAGGATGATCACCTCCCAAGGAAGGATACATCCTTGGGGGGCGTGATACCTCTGGCCAAAAGCACTTGATCCACAGGACACAACACATTGTGTTCAGAGAGGCTTCTAGTGGATTTCATGGACACGGCTGAGGGGGAGTCAGGTCTATCCAGAGATGGGACAAGCTCAGTGCCCACATCACCAGTCTGCACTGAAAACGGTTCCATAAAGGACTGTATTACAGGTGTCTGCACCAAGGAAATCATCGATCCCGAAGTCATGGTCTGCACCGACAGTAAGGTCGGTGCTGAAGTGGTTGTCGGTGCCGAAGCTGGGACCGAAAAAAATTGGTGTCAGTAACTGAGTTGTTGGTTCCAAGCAAGATATCAAAGCCGATGTGGTTACACAGTCTGCACAGACAGGATAGTTGGTGCCGGTAGAGAGATCTGAACAGAGGAGCCCCTCAGTATCGATACGGTAAGAGGCACGATAGTTTGTGCTAAAATCACAGATGGTGCCAATGGCCTCGGTGCCGAAGTCCCAGATGGCCTCGGTGCCGAGGGTCTAGGCACCGAAAGTGCTGGAGCTGAAAGTCAGATCCGAAGTAGAAAGCTTAGCCTTCTTGGGTCTCGGTTGATGGGAGTCCCCAGCCAGGGACGAAGGAAGAGATATGGCCTTTGAAAGATCACCAGTTTTTTTTCTTATGGGATCTAGGAGGGGTTGAGGCCTCTGACCCAGAAATAGCCTCTGAAAAGGGAGATTTGAGTAGTCCCTTCAGCAACAATTTATTTTTTCTCTCAATCAACGTCCTGTTAGAGAAGTTCTTACAAATTGCACAGGGCAGATCAACTGATAAATGAGGCACACCCAAACAACAGACACACAGAGAATGTGCATCTGAAGTAGGTAATTTATGTCCACAATCTGAACATCTCTTAAATCCTGGACTACCTTTTTTATCCATGATAGAAAAGGATGAAACAAAGAATACCAGCAATGGTACAAGAAATACCCAAAAGTAATAAAGAAAAGGAGTCTACCAATGATGGTATAGAAGAAAATACCTCTCGGTAAATAGATTGGAAAAATTTTTAGAAAAGGTAGTCGCCAAATACGATAAGGTAAGAGAAAACAATTTAGAAACTTTTCTGAGAGAAAAGGTTGTTTTAGACTAGAAAGGCAACAAATATTGTACTTAGCTCAAGAGAAGTAGCTTGACACGACTGAATGGCGATGCAGCAATAAATCTGAGGTAACAGGGAGAGGGGATTTCTGGGTAAGAGTTTTAGCTCGAGAGTTTGTGGATGACGTGAGCTTGGAAGATGGCCGGCTGAGTTCCGAGGTCAGAACAGATACCCATACGCAAGGAATGAACGAGGATTAACAATATCAGATGATTTCTTACATTATACATACTATTTATGTTTTTGATACTCAACCAGAATTGACAATTTACATTTCGTTTTATATTCAGAAATTGATTTTTAAAATATCCTGCTGCCCTTTTTTAGCTCACAAAACTCTCATTTTAAAAAAATAACAGTTAGTACACTTCTTGGTACACAAATGTTTCCTTAATGAAATAAGTACATTTATGAAGTGTAACGATAATGGGAAAGTAAATATAATTTGAAAATCTCAAATAAATGTAATTTCTTTTGAAACATTTGTTTTTGGTGCAAAAACAAATTAAAGCAATAAGACAAACAGAAATAAAGGAAAAATTAAACTTTACTGACATTAAACAACAAAAAGGAATGCAGTATGTAAGTGTAACAGTGTATATAGTCACATTTCAGTTGATCTAAAGCATGTTTCATTAAAAACAATTAAGCATTTAATTGAACGCATTTCACTGAAACCACAAATCAATGACTCCCATTTCGTAACAAATTGTATAACCCTATAGGAAACAAATGTTGGTGTGGCTTTGGAGCACACGAATTACAATGCAATTTTGTGTTGATTAGAATTTGCCCCTTGCTACTACCTTGCCAATAATAAGAAGTTATGTACCTACCATAACGTTCCATGTTAGTTGTCTTCTTCTCGCCTTCTTTCTTGCTGGATGGGTTCGGAGCCGATCCTCGGCTCCGACTCGGCCAATACTAAAGCTCGAGAGCTAATTCCACCGGCTCGAGGCTCCCCTATATCCCACAATGCTAGGCAGTAACTACTCAGATCTCGTTAGATAGCTAAACCAAGCAGTTCTGGTCTCCACAGTATGGAGAAAAAGGAACCCACCTCTATATAAACCTGAATGTAAGCTACCACAAACATAAAAGGGGGAATAGAGGTGGTAGAACATGTGGGAAGGAAAACTCCAAAGGAAGATCCCAAAATTTCCTATCGGTCTGTCCAGGCTAGTGGGAAGGAGGGTGGGACACAAGAAAGAAGGCGAGAAGAAGACAACTAACATGGAACGTTATGGTAGGTACATAACTTCTTAATGTTAAGTTGTCAATCTCGCCTTCATTCTTGCTGGATGGGAACGCGTCCCTAGCACCTCATTCCGGGTGACCTATCGGAACAGACTCTTGAGAACAGTGGAACCAAAGTTGGCACGGTTTCTGGAGGCCATATCCAATTTGTAATGTAAAATGAAGGTATGAGGAGAAGCCCAAGTGGCTGCTGAGGAGAAGCCCAAGTGGCTGCTGCACAAATGGAATCTATTGGCAGCCTGTCCTGAAAAGCTACAGATGTAGCTAATGCCCTAGTTGAATGAGCTCTAGGTCTTGAAGGCAGTTTTTGATGACTGATTTCATAGATGAAGGTAATTATAGAGGTAAGCCATCTTGAAAGGGACACTTTAGTAACTGGAAGGCCCAATTTCCCTTCCGCATAAGACAGGAAAAGCTGGTCAGATTTCCTGAACTGTTTAGTCCTGTCTAAATAATATCTAAGTTGGCGGTGAACATCTAGAAAATGTAACTTTTGTTCTGACCTGTTGGAATAGTCAGGGAAGAAGACGGGGGGGGGGGGGTCAATCGTTTGGTTCAGGTTTGTCTCAGAGGAAACCTTATGTAAGAAGGACGGATTAGTCCGGAGGGACACCCTATCTTTGTGGAAAACTAAGTAAGGAGGACGACTGCACAGAGCATGAAGTTCAGATACCCTTCTAGCTGAAGTTATGGCTACTAGAAAAAGTGTTTTCCATGAGAGCAACTTAAGAGGGCATGAAGCCGCTGGTTCGAAGGGGGGGAGAATCAAGGATGCCAGAACCAAATTCAAGTCCCATTGAGGTGGGGGATCTTTGATTGGGGGCTTCAGCAGAAAAACACCTCTTAAAAAGGCTTTGCAGAGCTTATGGGACATGATACTGGAGTCTGAGACACCTACATGAAAATTAGATATAGCAGCTAGTTGTACTCTAATGGTAGAAGAAGAAGAGCCTAAATGAAAGAGCTCTGCCAGAAAGTCTAGGATAGACTGGATAGGTGCAGTGAAGGGGTCTATATTTTTTGATGCTGCCCAGAAGGAAAAACGTTTCCACTTACTATTATAAATCTTCCTGGTAGAAGATTTGTGAGAGGCTATCATGATGTTTCGGACCGAATGAGAGATTAAGGGAAGCCTGGCTAGGGTAGGAATTGGAGAAACCACGCTGTGAGGTTGAGAGAATGAAGGGAGTGGTGCAGCTGGCCCGACTGGTGGGTCAACAGATCTGGCACCGGGTCCAGATGCCAAGGCTGCTCCAACAGGTAATGATGGAGGAACGGAAACCACATCTGTCGAGGCCAGTAAAGGGCAATGAGGATCATTGTAACTCTCAAGGCGATAGCTTTCTGAATTGAGATATCAGTGGAAAAGGGGGAAAAGCATACAGAAGTCCCCGGGGCCAATCGTGGACTAGAGGGTCTCTGGTGGGATGGCCTGGTAACGGGAAGAGAGCGAAGAAGTCGTGACACTTGCTGTTTTGGGGAGTAGCAAAAAGATCGCAGCAAGGCTGGCCCCATCTTTGGAAGACTTCGTCCAGCACTGATTTCTTTAGATACCACTCGTGGGGCATGATAATGGCCCTGCTCAACTTGTCCGCAATCACGCTGGACTTCCTGGGAATGTGCGTTGCTATCAGAAAACGCTGAGAAGAAATCGCCTACTGCCAAAGTCTGAGTGCCTCTCGACATAAGGGGTAGGATCTGGTTCCGCCCTGTTTGTTGATGTACCACACTACGGACATGTTGTCCGTCTGAATTGCAATAGTCCCTGTGGGAAGAGAGTCCTGAAGGGCTTGCAACACTAAAAGCACTGCTCTCATCTCTTAAGACATTTATGTGCAAGTGGCACTCGAAAGGTTGCCACATGCCCTGGACTGTCCTGCCCTGATAATGCCCCCCCCCACACCCGATCAGGGAGGCGTCCGTTGTCACCGTGGCGACTGGGGGGAGGGGATGAAAGGTCTGCCCTGGAGAACTTGAGGTGATGTGATCCACCAAGACAGGTGATTCTTGCATGATTGAGTTATTAATATGATGTGAGACATCGGGAGCTGTTGGAAGGACCATTGAGTAAACAGCATCCATTGGAGGATCCTCATGTGGAAACAAGCTAAGGGGAGAAGGGTGATAGTAGCTGCCATGAGTCCTAATACCTTCAAGACTACCCTGGCTTTGACCTTGCTGCACTGTAATAGAAGGTAAACTTGTTTGCGGACATCTAACACTCTTTGCTCTGTAAGTCTGGTGTTAAGATTGAGTGCGTCTAAGGTGGCGCTTATAAAGGTAATAGATTGACAAGGCGACAAGGCAGATTTTTCAAAATTTATTGAAATGCCTAGAGCTTGGCAAGTTTGGATGGTGAAGTCTCTGGCTAGAAGCAGTTGATGTCTGGTGGTGGCGGTAAGGAGCCAGTCATCTAAATATGGAAACACCTGGAATCCTTGACGTCTCAAGTGAGCCGCGACCACTGCCATGCATTTGGTAAACACTCGGGGGGCTGTAGTGAGACCAAAGGGCAGGGCTCTGAACTGGTACTGACTGGCTCCCAGCCTGAAGCGGAGAAACCTCCTGGAGCGTCTGTGCATTTTGATATGGTAGTACGCATCCTGAAGGTCTATCGAGCACATCCAATTGTCCTGACCCAAGAAGGGTAGAATGGACTATAGCGTGACCATCCGGAATTTTGTTTTTTTGATATAATTGTTTAATTTGCTGAGATCCAGTATAGGTCTCCAGTCCCCTGTTTTTTTGGTACCAAAAAGAATTTGGAGTAGACTCCGGATCCTTGCTGGTCTGCTGGGACTGATTGGATAGCTCTTTTTGATAGCAGCTTTGATATTTCTAGTGCTGCTTGTTCCCTTAGACTGGGTGGAACGTCTGGAAGGGATCCTTTGGGTTGGGATGGGATGTGAATAAAGGGAATTTTGTAACCCTCGGATATGATTGACTGTACCCATTTGTCTTGGGTGAGGGAAAGCCAGGCTTTTGGGTACAGTGATAATCTTCCCCCGACTGCCTCCGAAGGTGGACAGCCGGGCAAGCTCCTCAGGGATGCTGAAAGGGTTTATCAGAGAAAGTTTCTCTGCTACCCTGGTTTTGCGGACCTCCTCTGCCTCTAGGGCAGCGTCTATTGTTATTCCCCCCTCTGCCTCTAGAGGGGAATCGACCTTGTGCGTCAGATTAGACTCCGTGAGGTTTGCGGAACCACATTTTTCCTCCCCTCTGACCTTTTGGATAAGGTCTAGAAGGGGTAGAAAAACGGACTCCCACGGCAGAGAGAGTCTTACCTTCCACCTCGCACCTAGTCAATGTATCCTTCACCTGAGGACCAAACAATGCTGAGCCATCAAAGGGGGAATTGGTGAAGGACGCCTTGAAAGGGTCCGCAGAATTGCAAAGCCGCATCCAGGCATGACGTCGTAAAGCTACACCTGTGCCTGCAGCCCTACTCGCCCCATCAGCAGCATATGAGATAAGTTGCATGGAGGAGTTAACAATCGAATTCAGGGTTGCCAACTGGGAGTTCATTTTGTCTTGGAACCCCTCAGCTGTTGGATCCTGTATAGCCTCACCCATATCTTTGAGCAAATCTCTCTGGAGACGGGTGAAGTGACACAAGTAGTTCAGCGACTGCATTGAAAAGGTCGCTGATGAAAACATCCGCTTACCGTACCTGTCCATGGTCCTAGACTCCTTATTAGGAGGATGGACAGGTACCGAAGGATCAGCTAACTCCTTCTTAGTGGCTGCGGCCACCACCATGGCATCAACAGAGACACCTTTAGATAGAAACTCTTTCTCCTTAGGGGCAGTAATACATTTTGACGGCCTCCTTGGGGTAGGTTCCACTGAATCAGGGGCCGTCCAAGCCTTCCTTGCCACCACTTCCATAAGGGGGTCAAAGGGAGGGGACACCCAGGAGGTGGAAGGGCGAGAGCCAAACGCCTCAAGGTAAACTGACTCGTCCTCTGAAAGGTTAAGGGTGGGCCAGTTCCCCCTCTGTTTCAGGATTTCAAGGATGTCAGCAAAGGAGACATCCTCAGAGGGGGACCGAGGGGAACCTTCAGATTCCTCCAAGTCAGTGTCAGAGGTGATAGACTCAGGGGAGTCAATGTGCTTCCTCTTGCACTGTCTCTTCCGAGGGGGTTCTCCTACCGGATCAGGAGAGGCCTCGGAAGAGGAGGAAATTCCCAATGGGGAAACCTGAGGAGCTGGCTCTCTGCGGTCTGATACAAGGGGATGGGTAGCAATCACCGCAGGCACTGAAGAGGGAGGAGCTGACGGAGCCGATTGTGGGGTAGACACTGGGTCTAGCACGCTCCGCATAACCTCGAAGGCGCCCCTATCAGGCAAGGCCGGAGGTCCCCGCTCTGTGGAGACAAGGACCCCCCCCGGCACTGACAGGGACGGCTCCGAGGCCGATGTCGGAGCCGAACTCACCAGCGCTGACGCTCCGAGAGGGAGAATGGGATCGGACAAGGGTCCGATGCCACTCGCCTCGAGCCGGCGAAGCTCGGCACCGAGATCCCTCCAATGAGGAAATCGGAGCAGACGACGGAGCCGAAAGGGAAGGTATCGTCTCCAAAGCACCGACAGCCATGGCTCCGATGAGCCCCGGCTCCGAACTCAAAGGAGTCGGAGGAGGAATAAAATCAGGGATGGAAATAGCTGCTGACTGTTGAGTAGGGCTACGCAGCATATGGGCCAGTGCCTCGGACTTGAGAAGTCTACTCACCACCCTTTGTAAATCATGGTCGGACAGCCTGGAGGACCGAGAGGAATGAGACCTATGGCTCTGTTCCGATAGAAGAGGGGATCCCGGAGCCGAATGGATGGAGCTGATGGAAAGGGACCTAGACCTCTTCTTTGAAGGTGGCTCCGATAGGCTTATCGGAGCCAACTGAGTCTTGTCAACCTTGGCTCCAGCCGGAGCCGAGGTGATGGTATGAGATTTGGAAACATCGGCTCCAGCCAGAGCTGATGTCGAAGCCGTTTTAATGCTCCCAGGGGACGGCTCTGAAACTGGAGCCGACGGTCTGGAAGTCTTAGAAGGCTTCCCTGACGCAGACTGCGTCGGGGGGCCTTCAGGCTTTAAAAAGCCGTAGAATCAACTTATCTTTGCGTTCCTGCAGGACTCTAGGGCTGAATGCATGGCACACAGCACATGAGTCCTGCAGGTGCAAAGGTCCCAGGCAATATACACAAGAAGTGTGACCGTCTGTCAGAGACATTTTCTGACAGCACGAATCACACTTCTTGAAGCCTGAGACCTTGGAGTCTTTAGACATCCTAAAAGCTGAGTGAAGAAAAACACAAACACAACACACAGACACACCCTTAACCAAAATAAAAATCCAGTCACACTGAAGGACTAGGGGAAGGAGAGGGAGAGGGCCAAAGGCCTAAAAGTTAAGAAACGAATAAACAGGGAATTCTAACACAAGAGGGGACCCGATTTAAACTAATGGAATACTTTAAATAAAAACTATACTAAATGGAAAAAATAGGGATTGAAATTAGTAAGTTTTCTTGTTCAGAAACTTCAACCTGCCAGAGCCGGTAGAAGAAGCACCTCGTCAGCTAAGCGGCAAACGAGATCCGAGTAGTTACCGCCTAGCATTGTAGGATATAGGGGAGCCTCGAGCGGGTGGAATTAGCTCTCGAGCTTTAGTATTGGCCCGAGTCAGAGCCGAGGATAGGCTCCGAACCCATCCAGCAAGAATGAAGGCAAGACTGACAACTTAACATTTACTGTTATACAAACTTCTAGACAAGGAGGTACAACGTGTGCACCACAGCAGTGATTCAGTGTATGAGGATCTTTCTCTTTTCACTAAGGTCATGACTTAGGGGGTGTGGAAATGCAGGGGGGTTGTCCATCTAGAAAAAAAAAGCTTTTGGTGATGTGTGAGACATTTTCTATGCAATGATTTTCAATGACTGTTGCTCATCAATAATGTGTTTTCAATCAAATTTAACACTTTTTTTTTTTTTTTATGAAAACTACTTTGGATGAACAAAGAGAAAAAAAAATCAATATAAAGAACAAAGACATTTTAAAAAGTGAAAATTAAAGTTTGATCCAGATTTATCCAATATTCATGATTTTACTGACATGAATACTTAAGCCTTAAACAAATGCTCAAACAGAGGGGGAAAAAAAGGAATTTATGAAACTCTCCAATAAATATATGCAACTCATTTCTTTGGAATATTTTTCAATAGGTTACACAAGTTATTAGTTGAATAAATCCATTCTTCTCTCAAAAATATTAACACTATCCTTATTAAAACAATTAAACACACTCCGTATACACTAACTTTTTTATTAAATATTAACAACATGCTTTGTCAGTTCAAAGCACCAGAATTAAACTGATTCACAAATACCAAACTGCATTTAATATTTTACACAGACGCACAATTTAAAAAAACAGAATAAAAATGAATTAGCATTGATACAGAGAAGGCTTTGGGGTCACTGAATTAAGTATGTATATGTGTGTGTGTGTGTGTGTGTGTGTGTGTGTGTGTGTGTGTGTGTGTGTGTGTGTATATATATATATATATATATATATATATATATATATATATATATATATATATATATAAGAACTGAACTTCGTGACAATAAAAGCATTCAAAAAAATAGTAAATCACACCAACAACTCTTGTAGAACTTTAGTGCTTTTGTCTTATTTATTATCAAGACTTCTTCAGAAAGACATGTTTCATTCACTTACTTATGAAACATGTCTTTCTGAAGAAGTCTTGATAATAAATAAGACAAAAGCGCTAAAGTTCTACAAGAGTTGTTGGTGTGATTTACTATTTTTTTGAATGCTTTTATTGTCACGAAGTTCAGTTCTTGGTTAAAATTTCTTCTCTTCGTTCAATTTTTTTGAGTGCGGTTAATTTTAGTTTCATATACATATATATATATATATATATATATATATATTTAAAACATTACAGGGCTTTGTATTTTTATTAGCCTTTTCTAGAATTAAAGTGTAGTCTTCATAAGTTAAAGCAGGACAATTGTCGCTGAATCGAAATTACCAAATATGCTAAAAGAAAGTCATTGTTTACCTCCTTTACTTTCTGCACTAGCAATGGAATTTTTTACCATTACAAGACAGACTAAACAAGTCAGATGATACAATTTTTACTCTATTCTGCAGATGATATATTAAATACCCACTTCCATATTTAGATAATACATTCAATTTGCCACTGAATGAGAGTAAAAGCAATATGTGTGCCCCCTTTACTTTCTGCACTATCAATGAAAATGCTGACTGTTAAGACAGACTAAATAAGTCAGATGATCCTGCATTTACTCTGCAGATAACCGACTACTGTCGTCATTTACATAACACATTCAGAAATGACATTTAATGACAGTAAAAGCGATTTGTTACAAATCGTACAATACACCCTGAATTAGAAACAATTTCCTAATAAAAATGGCAGTCTAAACATTTAACGTGCTATATGTAATACACATTTTGTCATTAATGACACTATTAAACAGTTTTAATACCCAATTTATGACATCCCTCTTCTAAATCTAAAATTAGGCAAATATTTTTTCTTTTGTGATCATCTTATTTTAAAACAATATTAGACCATGGAGAAAAACATTGGTATACAATTCTATGATATGGAAACGTGTACATTAGGTGCTGTTTTTATATGCGACTGATTGTTGGCTGGATGACTTGGAGAGTACAGAAAGAAATTAAAGTTGGTTTATGCAAATGTAGTCAATTTAAAATTCCTCTGCCACAATCACATTTACTTGATAATAAAATGAGGACATGAACCATTTTCAGTATACTATACACCAACAAAATATGTAAATAATGCACTGAAATAGTGTATCCTCAGCTGAAATACTAGATTTTACACAATGTTCCTATTTTAATACATTAGGACTTATGAATGTAAGAAATGTGGATAAAATTAAGAGTTGGTCTGACACTGTATTTTCAACTTGGTGTGACATTTGGATGATACAAAATGTTTCATCACTAAAAGATTCTTATAATTGTTAGATAATTTTGAAAAAAAAAAACCCACAGGATTTCTGCTTAGCCTAACTGCAATGATAAAAAATTAGTACCCCCACACCAGAAATACTCTTATTTTCTTTTTTAATAAACTTTATTGCTCTAAGCTGCAAACAATATTCACAGATATAAATAAACTGGACTTCATCATACAAACATAAGCATGGAATATAATAAACACAGCTGAGAATATCACCAACAGTCTCACAAACCTATTACTTTGTCAAATTACTAAGGACATTTTGCATTACTGTCTGACTACATTTTAAGTCCATACCAATTTGCCCATGAAGAAATGTAAAGACTAAGAATAAGCTACTTGATCCAGATGGAAGAAAAGGATACCAATACTTACTCCATTTATATATGTTTAAAATCTTATTCTGTGATCTGAGAATGTAACTCAATATATGAATACGGGTGTCCAATATGCAGATTACACTTTCCAATGGATGAATAGAGCAAAAAAAGGTGGAAACCAATGATATTATATAAACATATTCTGCGAGTCCATGTATCTCTTGAGAAGTTCTAATACAAAAGAACCAAAATTTACAGACAGCAGGGGAGAAGCAGGTGCCCAGAGTTTGCATTCAATTTTTCACTGAACCAGAAATGCATCCAGTGAACCACTTCACATGACTTGACAAGATGGAAAGAGCCTGCACCTTTCCTCCCTCCCACAGTGCCAACACTGATCTGTGTTGCACCCCCCCCCCTTACAACTGGAAAAAAAAGCTTGCACTGTCATAAGAACATCATCTTGAGCACAGGAAATCTAATTGGGGGCCGTGGTATCATCCAAAGTTCCTCATGGAATAAGGGACTAGTCAACTGCCTATTCCAGAGCTCTCTCAGCTCAAGTTGGTCAATAGGAACCTGAAGCAAAACGGAACACAGACCAAGTCTAAGCGTTTTCTTAGCCTGTTCCACAAAGGTTAGCAGCTTGGGACATGAAGACACAGTCTTGTTCCCACAAAGCTTGTTAGATTTAGGTAAACCTGATAAGACAGTCCCTATGTTTCAGATAGGGACACCAGATCCTCAGTTCAGGAAATCTCATGCTAATCTCATTACGAATGAGCAGCTGCTGTGTGTTTGAGTCCCAAATGTGTCTCAGACAGGCAATTCCTGCCAGAAACCACTCATCCCACAACAAAGATGGATTCACCCTCAATCTGAATAAGCAGGCTATTCCAAATTTTTATAAAAATGGAGACTGCCTGATAGGAGCTAGACTTGCCAAGCAAATGACTCTCAAACCGGCAGTCACAGCCTTCCTGACTCCAGACCTTGTAGAATTCAGCAATAAGAAGGTAAGTCTTGTAACCTAGGCATAACTTGGCTTCCACTACTAACTGGAGGGGGGGGGGGGGGGTTGGAGCATGCATTACCCAATCCACTGTAGCCTCAGCATAGGCATGTGAAGATTTGGCCCCTAACCCCATGAAAGTATGGAGGATAAATATTTTCATTCTATTAATAGGGTGGATGCCCAACCCACATTATGTTCAAGATGGATTCTACCTTTTTAAGGTGTGTGTGTGTGTGTGTGTGTGTGGGGGGGGCAAAGAATGCAAGGGTAAGATAACCATGCAAAAATAATTTTTATGCAAGATCTACTAATTGGACATGATTTGGCAAAGGTAAAGAAAGGGTTTTTCACTCCAAACTTTTCTGTTTTCAGAAACTAAATATGCAGTTAAGAATGTCTTGGATCAGGTCAGCTGGGTCTGTTGTTAAACAAATCCCCAAATAACTACATTTGTAAGCCATCTTACCTTGTTTAACAGGACTAGTTTGACCAAGGACAATGGAAGCCTGGTTAAGAGGGAAGATTAATGCTTCATCTTTACCAAATTTAAGCTGTACCCTGTTTTCAGCGTCATCAAAATTGTCAAGAACCTACTTCAGTTGTGGAAAGGGGTTGCTCAACCATACCACACAAACATCCGCAAACCAGGTAGTTAGACTCAAACAGAATTACTCCCATCAGATATGACCAGTGCACCTTCAGAAACAGACTGACAACAGACATCATCTGCACGAACAGTGAGGGTAAGGGGCACCTCTGTCTGGCACTAACCACCTTTTACCCAATCTCATTTATCCAAACATAAGCAGCGGGTTCCGTTCAAAGCAGCTGACATGGGGTTACAAAGGACTTAAGAGAAGCTACAGCTGTTCAAAACTTGAGATAAGAAGGTCCATATAATAGAATCCAAAGCTTTGGCAAAGTCCTGTAGATGCCACACTTGACGGAGTGTTTACTCCCTAACTTTGATAAAGCCAAAATGACTACCTTTGATAATGGTGGGCAACAGATCTAACCCTCTTGCAAAGATTTTTGCTAAATTATTAGGCACATTTGCAAAACAGAGTTCAGCCTATAGCTACCCACTAAAAAAGGGTCTTTATTAGGTTTGGTTAACATAATTACTTTGGCTGTCAACATTTCTACATGGACCCAGCCTGCCTGGCTGGTCAAACACCTTGACCACCTGGTGCCCTATATCCACCTAGAAGCTCCACTAAAATTATGTGCCAACTCCATCCAGACCTGGGGCCCTTCCCCTAGGAGGAAAAAGAGAACAGTCAAGATCTCTCCAGCAGTAGTTGGCCTTCCTAGAACCTCTGCTTGTGCATGTTTAAGCATAGGACAGCTAAGTGGCAAGATAAGAATCTACCTACGAGATGTTACCATTCATGGCTAAACAGTCTTGCATTTATCTGCCAGTATCTGGATGATCTCTTCCTGACTACTGATTAGTTTTATCTTTTTAAATCGAAAGAGGGAATGGACTTAACTTAAGGTGCTCTCTACATTTAATAACCAGTGATTTACTGCAAGGGATAGCTTTTTCCCAGTAAGATAAATTATACCTTTTCCATTGTGTCATAACTTGGGCAAACTGAAGGTTTTTTGCTTTTGATCACCACATTTTCTTGTTGGAATACTCCTCGTGTACTGCATTTCCAATTCTTCAATTGGACAAGACCATACATTCAACCTTCCCAATTCCCCCTCTAGTATTGCATGCTTTCAGTTGCCACAAGAAAGGCTTAGATTGCTGTTTAAAATTAACCCATTGATCTGATGGTTGTTTATCTCTGGTTAAGCAAGTCCTAAATTCTGTATGCTGCACTGCCAAAAGGCCAAGTTACGGTTATCTCGTAACAGCAAGGAACTAATTTCCATTCTGCCCTGGGGTGCAGCTTGTGTCATCTTTGCATACAAGAAGACTACAGAGTGATGATAAAGGGTCCCACAATAATTTTGGGCTCAACCACAATTTGTGTGGATAATGGATTAGTCAATAGAAGTCCAGGTAACTGGCACCCAGCTCCCCAGTGTGAAAGGTATATTCAAGGTGTCTTTTGCATGGAAAACTATCCAGATTTCCACAGGGTGCCATTCCTCCATTAAATGCAAAATTTCTAGCTGTATACAGGGTAATCAAATTCTTCCAGCTGGAATTTTGTCCAAAATTGGATGTAGAATTAAATTAAAATTCCCTCCACAAAGAGAGGGAATCCTTGCCTGCATCTAATTGAAAGTGTAGAACAGAACTTCATGAGCGAGTTGAGACAGACATCTTTAGACAAATCAGACCCACTGGAGTATCCATACTGAGCACAACTAATTGCCTATGAAGGATCAGCTCTGACATCTGGTGATACCTATGACAGATTCATAAATTAACACTGCAACTCGTCTTTTGGCCAAAGTTTCACTGGCATCAAAGCATCGACCCTTCCAAGCAGTGAAAGACTTGTACTTTTGCTTTCTCCTGAGCTTGGTCTCCAGTAAAAGATAAGTACCTCCTTTTTAACAATGAAATTAATTATGGCCATAGCTTTAACTTATATTGACAGACATCTAACATTTCAAGACAGCATTGATAACCAAGTATTCATTTGGTGCATTCTTCCTAGTTACCCCTCTCTCCCTAGACGACAACAAAACTCATTTGCAACCAGAAGAAATGAAAAAGAAAATGTATAAGTATGAGGATATACTAAAACACGGGCTGACATGCTGTCCTAATAAGCATGCTAAGAAGGTGAGTGACCCTTAAAAGCCAGTAATTATTTGAACAGCCCCCCCCCCCCAAAAAAAATCTTTATGGACATGAAGAAAAGCCTCTCCTGCATTAGCAGACAAGGTCATGGTTGTGGAGAAAAAAAACACCCACTCACTCTCCAGCAGAGGCAGCAATTAAAAATGCACACACACACACACACACACACACACACACACACACACACACACACACACACACACACACACACACACACACACACACACACACACACGCACACACACACACACACACACACACACGCACACACACGCACACACACGCACACACACGCACACACACGCACACAATTAAATGTGTCAGGTAGTTTGAGCCACTGCTCTCCTGGTGCCCTTCAATGGGGAGAAAGTGACAGGAAGCCTGTTATCTCATGGCATTAGGATCAAGTTTGAGTATATAGGGAGGCCTTTTATTATAAGAGCTAAGCAAATTTAACATTGCATTGTTTTAGCAGATATAAAAAGACAACATAACATAACCCTCCTCTCATTTTTCTGAGCAATGGAAGAGAATAAACCATAATATAAATCAATGCCCTGGTGCAGTAACAGTTCAGAGGCAAGTGGCAAAGAACTTTTCAATGTCCTAACAAAGTGTGTGTCATGGCTTCTCCAACAAGTCAACTTCCTCTACTGGGATTTCAGGGCTAGAAAAAAGTCTGTACCCATAATGGAAATCACCCAGTGTGTCAGTCACGTGTGAAGCAAGAGGTGCATATCTGTTACAATCCTGATCCTCCTTGCCAAACAGACCTTGTCTGGCATCTCTATGACACAAGCCTGTAGATCCTGGAGAAAGCCCCTTCTGGTCTTGCCCTTATTACCCCTGCCTGTTTGGTAAGCAAGTTAGACACAGACCTGTCCTTTTTTATACATGTTAGCTGAGGGTACAGGAGACTACAGCAGCAAGAGCAGCATATGCTGAAACCATTCCATGACTGGCTCCTTTCAGAAACATGTCTGCATCAAATGGAGAACCGAACAGATACTGAGCATCCCTTTTCTGAATGCAGTAGGTGGCAGTAAAGCATAGATTAACTTTATAACCTAAGTCACAGCAGGAGCAGAGATAGGGAAATACGGTCTTCCATCAATGGTAAAGCACAGAGCTGTACTCCAGAGCAATGAAGACCTTGTGTCCCACGATTTCATTTAAGGTGTTGCCACACAGTCACTGAAGTGACAGTATCTGAAAATGTAGTGTTAGGGTTTTGGGATTTATTTTGGATGTGGTGAGCTACCAAGTTCTTTTTTTTTTTTTAAAATGAACTGGGTTCTCTCCTTCCACCTGCTCCAGGAGACCAATCACTCTGAGAAAACTGGGCTCGTAAGACTATTCTAAGTCTTCCAACTTCAGTTCAAGTTCGAGTGTGCACCTGTAAATCCAGGATGTGGCAGGAACGGGTCATAATTGCTCTCTGCTTTGTTAAGTCGCCTTTTTTGTGAAGTGAAGATGTAAGAATCTGCAGCTGGGACTCAAAAAGTACAGTTGTGTACACTTACCATAAATGTAGATGTTAGAGTGTATTCACGGTTACAGTCATCACATTTGGGTTACCCTTGCCAGGGTAGCCCTCAGTCAGCCCGAATACCAGAGGATTAGTATTTCTGTGTCGGCTGATGTCGCTTCAGGACTGACGTCAGGTTGTCAGTAGTATAAAGCAAGGCAGCCAACGCCATTACATTTTCTTGCCCTGTCAGAAGCCCCCAAGTGGGAGTCAGGATATGGTGGA
Organism: Protopterus annectens; assembly: GCF_019279795.1. Taxonomy (NCBI): domain Eukaryota; kingdom Metazoa; phylum Chordata; order Ceratodontiformes; family Protopteridae; genus Protopterus; species Protopterus annectens. The sequence goes on from NC_056735.1 coordinate 1,822,127,258, forward strand.
AAAACCCCACCAGTAGAAAGTAAATACCAAAAAGTTCCTTGCAAGGAGAGCGAGAGAGAGAGAGAGAGAGAGAGAAAGGGGGATGGAGGGAGGGAAACCAAGACTGCAACAGTGAATACACTCGAACATCTACATTTATGGTAAGTGTACACAACTGTACTATGTTCTTCGTTTTTCACTATTGCAGTCATCGCATTTGGGTTGATTCCCAAAACTGAGGAAAAGGGTGGAGGCAGTCAAGAAGACTGGGGGCTGGCTAGGATGTCCTGCAAGACTGCAGTGGCAAAGCCTGCCCTGGATTTGGAGAAGATAGGCAGGTGGTAATGCTTGGTGAAAGTATGAACAGATGTCCATGTTGCAGCCTCCAGGATGTCCCTGGTGGGGACTCCTCTGAGGAAAGCTGTAGAGGTTGCTCTGGTAGAGTGAGTTCTGATCCCCTAGGGGGAGGTTTCCCCGTGTTGCTTGTAGCAGAAATAGATGCAGTGTGTTATCCATTTGAAAATTGTTTGTTTGGATATGGCTTTGCCCTCTGCTCCTGCAGCAAAGCTGACTAACAACTGATCAGTCTTTCTGAATGACTTAGTCCTGTCTAGATAGAATTTGAGCTGTCTAGAGTGCAGTATTCTTTCCCCCTTTTTTGTGGTTTAGGGAAAAAGGTGGGCAAATGAATGGATTGGTTGAGAGCCACACTGGACACCACTTTTAGCATGAAGGATGGGTTACGTCCTGAGGGAGATCCAGCCAGCACAGAAAATGATGAAGAGCTCTACAGCCATTAGTGCTTGTAGCTCGGATACTCTTCTTGAAGTCATGGCCAGAAGCAACGCAGTCTTCAATGAGAGAAACTTTACTTCTGCTGAAGCTGCTGGTTCAAAGGGGGGCAGGGTGAGTTTCTCCAACATAAAGTTTTGGTCCCAAGCTGGGGTAGCTGCTCTTTTGGGGTGGCCTCAAGTTGTTAATCCCTCTCAGGAACTGTTTGATTACAGGATGTGAGAAAAGAGGTTGCTCAGTGCTGAGATAGCAGAAGCATGAATTTTAATAGAGGAAAAGGATAGACCACTGTGCAATAGGTCAGCTAGGTAATCCAGGATGAGAGGTAGGGAAGGCTGGGTCATATCGGTACCCTTAGCCTGGTTCCAGGTGCAGAACCTTTTCTGTTTGTCAGCATAAAACTTTCTAGTGCTAGGGCGTCTGGCCTCACATATAACATCTAGAACCTGTTTACTGAGATTGGCAGCTTGTAGAGTGGTCAGGGAATAAAGCCAGCCTGCCAAATTGAGGGTCTGCAATTGGGGACGCATGAATTCTCCTTCCCTCTGGGTCAGGAGTGTTGGGATCTGAGGGAAATGCTATGGTGGCAGAGGGGACAGGCCTCGCAGCAGTGGGTATCAGTGCTGGAGTGGCCAGTCTGGGGCAATCAGGATTGCCCTTGGTTTTACCTCCTTTATTTTGAGCAGTACCTTGGTAATGAGAGATAGAAAGGGAAATGCACAGACCGATAGGCTGACCCACTGGAAAGATAGAGAATCCACTTTCCAGGCCCTGCAGTGAGGCTCCCTGGTGCAGAACTTGCTGAGCTGATGGTTGGAGTGGGAAGCAAAGAGGTCTACCTTCAGGGTGCCCCATTTCTGAGTGACAAGGGTGAAGGTTCTTTGGTTTAGCTGCCACTCGTGTGGGTCCAGAAGATTTCTGCTTAAGTTGTCTGCCAGAGAGTTTAGAGAGCCTGGCACGAATTGTGCTAACAGGTGCAGTTGCATGGCTGAGCCTGTGTACCTAATGGTCATGGCAAGCCTGCATAGAGTGTAGGAGCGGGTCCCTACCTGCTTGTTGATATACCACATCACTGTGGTGTTGTCTGTTTTGACCAGTAGAGCCCCTGGAGAGAGAAGGGGTCTGTAAGCTGTCAATGTGTGTTGGACAGCTAACATCTCTTTTTGGTTGATGTGCAGATGTATTTGATGTGGGCTCCATTGGCCCTGTATGCACCTGCCATTCAGGTGTGAACCACAGGCATAGTCCGATGTGTTTGTGGTGAGGGTCTGGGCAGCACGAGGTGGTGAGAAGGGCAGTCCCTTGTTGTGGTAGCATGCTGCTGCCCACCGAAGGAAATCTTTCCTTAGACAAAGTATCATTGGTATAAAAGAGTTCCCAGGTCTTGAGAGTGTTAAACACCAAAGGCTTTTTAGGTACCACTGAAGTTCCTCATATGCAGTCTGGCATATGGAATGAGTAGAATGCAAGATGCCATGAACCCCAGAGCTTGCAGGATTTTCCTTGCGGATAACTGGGGTTTGGCGGCTAGTTGTGAGAAACAGGCTGTCAGGTAAGTTTGCTTTTCTGGTGTAAGGAATGCTATCTGGGAAGCTGTGTCCAGGCTTGCTCCCAGGAATATAATTTTTTGGGTGGGTACTAGTTTGAATTTATTTTCGTTGATACTTTACCCTAGGGAGGTCAGTAGGTCCTTTACAAAGGACAGGTGCTTGAGCAGCTTTTCCTGACTGTCTGCCTGAATTAGGCAGTCGTCCAAGTATGGGTAAATTTCAATATTTCTTTGCCTGCAAAAAGCAAGGGCGTAGGCCAGGCATTTTGTGAAAACTCTGGGAGCAGTAGATAAGACAAAGGGAAGTGCAGAGAACAAAGTGCAGAGATCCTGCCCCAAAATGTAGATATTTCCTGCATGATTCCCTGATTGGGATGTGTAGGTAGGCCTCTTTTAGGTCTTCGGTGGCTACCAGGCATCCTTGGAGAGCATAGGTAGTAGTTGAATGGTCACCAGGAAGGTGTTTATAATGGATAAATCAAGGATGGGGTGCCAGGTGCCCTCTTTTCTGGGTACCAGGAAGAGCCTGGAGTAGAAACCTTGGCCTGTTCTGCAGGAATGCGCTCTATTGCCCTCACAGAGAGCAGGGAAAGGAACTTGCTTTTTGGCCTCTGCCTATGGTTTGGAGGTAGATCTGGGAAACCCTTTTGGGGTTGCTAGAGTGTAGAAGGAAAATTTGTATCCCTGGGACACTATGTTGAGGACCCAGCAGTTGTTGGTAATGGTGGTCCAGGTGCTTGCGTGGAAGGACAGTTTTCCTCCCAGGGGCAAGTGTATGTGGGCAGAGGAAGGGGGTGGAAGTGGAGAGTCATTATGAGTTCTTACCATGAGGGGGTGGCTTTGCACTCCCTGGTTTAGAAGTGGAGGCACTACATTGCTTTGATCTCTCCATCCCTGTGGCTGTTGTCTGGGGGGGTCTGCTTCCCCAGGGTCTGGGCTGAACTGACCTAGAGGGGACAGGAAAGGACTAGTGCTTGGAGGGGCAATGCCTACTGAACCTGGGTGGCTGGACCTGCAGAAAATCCTTAACTGTCTGCACAGATTAGCTTTTTTTCCAATTTTTTTTTTAAGACCTCCTCTGCCTTGGTGCCAAATAAGTTGTCTTTGTGCAAGGGTGCATCCAATAGTTTAGATTTGACATGGTCTGGCAAGGGTTGTTCCTTAAGCCAACCATGCCTACTAAGGACAGAACCGGTGACTGCTGCCCTGCAAGATGCTTCTAGGGCATCAAAACCATAGTGTAAGGTGTGCTTAGTTACTTGACTTGCAGAATGCATTAAGTCTTGCAACTCTTATTTTCTGCACAAGCAGGAAAAGTTGATATTTTTTATTTGAGGAGTTCCATGGTATGCTGCTGGAATATTAGCATATGGAACTGACAATTTAGTGCTCTAATAGCAAGAGTAGCAGAGGTGTATACTTTTTTACCCAATCTGTCTAATGCTCGGGAATCTCTATCTGAGGAGGTGGGATTCTTAGCAGAATTTGCTTTAATTCCTTTTGGCCCTTAGGAGATAACCTCAGGGTCAGCAGTGTTCAGCAGTAGGATTTTTGAAAAGAAATTTGCGAGAGTCAGGGACTCGAATACCTGTCAGGTTTCCTGGGAGCGGGAGGAAGGGTGTCAGTTAAACTAGATTCCATGAAAACATCATCCACAACATCCAGGACAGGAGGAATGACCAGGGGTCTGTGCTGTGGAAGATCTAAAAATTCCCAGAGTCTCTTTTTAGACTGAGGGTAGCCCTGACATTCCCATTGGAAATGCTCCCTTAAAGTATGAAGGGTTTCCCCAAATGAAAAGTCTTCTGGTGGAGAGGCTGAAGGAATGGATTCCTCTGCATCAGAATCCTCATAAGTAGAGAGGGGTTGCATGTCTTCATATTATTCAGAGTTATTGGAGTCATTGGACTCCTGTTCAGATAAGATTACTGGGGGCAAATCTCTTTCTTTTGGAAGGGGTAGCTTGGCTTCCCCTGAGCAACATTATAAGGTCTTCTGCCATTTTAAGCATTTGAGACTGAGGCAAGAAAGTAGGTGCCTGAGATGGGGGTCGTCTGTTTCTGTGGTTCGTACCCTGGGCCTTAGAAACTCGGTAGTTTTTGAAAGAACAAAAGATGCGAAAGAAGTCACTGGTTTGGGTCGAGAATCGGTAGTGCAGAGTACTTTCTCGGAAGCTGGCACCTGGTCAGCGGCTCCGGACCCATCTCAGGTAGAGACAACCACAGGATCCTTAGTTGATGGAGTTTTGCGGCATACCGGACTCCGAAAGGGTCTCAGTATGGCCTGTGAAGCCACAGAAGCAGGCATTAGAGGCTGTGAAAGCGCCCGAGGACTGGAGAATTGACGACTAGCTTAACAGAAGCGCCGTCGGTAGTTTTAGACCTGTGCGGTCTGTCTCTGTCTTTATCCTTACATTTTTTCAGAAGATCTGATGTCAGATGGCTTACCGAAGCCACATCGAAAATACAGGACTGAGAGCGAAAATTTCTAGCTACAATAAGGGCCCAACGACGTACAGTTCAGGTGTTGAACAAAGCACAAAAGCAACAGTGGGGGACATCGTGGTTTGGGCTTAAGCAACTGATGCAGTAAGAATGAAAGTCTCAGTGTGGTATTTGCTTTCCACAGGTGAGAAGACAATTGTTAACTTTTTCTGCCATCGGTTAGATCAAGAAAAAAGGATCCCCAACGGGGTACTTGGCTTTAGAAAACTTCAACTTCAATTTGGAAAATGAAACTCAGGTAGCAGCCAACAGGCACTCGTGCGAACTGCTTCTGCTTCGGGCTCCTCTGCAAGAAAGCCTCATCTAATGGCGTTGGCTGCCTTACTTTATACTACTGACAACCTGACATCAGTCCTGAAGTGACAACAACAGACGTAGGAATACTAAGCCTCTGGTATTCAGGCCAACTGAGGGCTACCCGGGCATAGACAACCCAAATGTGATGACTGCAACACTGAAACACAAACAACATCTGGATGTTACACTTTCAAATTGCTTGCATATCCACAACAGTGGCTTGAAGTAGAGTAATTAAAGATTCCAATGTAGCTTGCATAGCCTTAAGCTCATCCACTACCACTCCTGTGCCGGCAGCCAGCATGTCCAATAAGCCACACTTGTTCAACTTTGGGGACTCGATAATGCCTTCTTTATATGGTGCAAGACAAATAATGCCCATCCAAAAAGGCTTACAGAAGTTGTAGTACAAAACGTACTCCCTTTTATCACCTGGAAGAAGCTTTTGACTGATTTAAGTTAGATGGCAAAGGAGTAATCATGGTTGAACTCCTTGGCTAAGGCACTATGTGCAGCAAGCCTAATAAAAACAAAATCTTCCAGAAAACAAGAGAGATTATGTAGAAATGCATTCCTAGGACCTTGCATTCTGTTGCAGATGCAAGATCATTAGGTGGGTTGCAAACACATTTTCATTAAATAAGTAAATACATTTTGGAGAAAACTTCAAGATTCCTCAGTCAGACTTATGTTCATAGGTTCAAAGGAGGTTACTATGCTGTTGGCCCTATGGCCTTTATAAGCCTAGCCACGTTATACCCTTGTTCCCTTATTGACCAAGTTGTATGGTCTATATTTGCACATCTGTCCAACAGGGCCTTCCATATACATTCTGGATCCAACTACTTGGAGTTGGGAGTCTTAAAACTAACTCCCCACATTAGTATCGAGACCTGTGTTGCTTTCAATATTTTAAAAACGTCCCTTTTGATCTCCCCTTGGTCAAAGTAATACTTTATAATGACAGTTACTTACGATCAAGAGCCAATCAACATAGTGCAGGATCATCTACAGGTGAATTCTGAACTACTCTGGAACTGGCTTATCAAAATAGGCTATTTATTAAATCTTTTTTAGCAAATCTCAGAAACTATCAAATAATGCTAACATTACCATTTCTAACTTGTACAGCATCACACTATAGCTCAACAAGTTCCTTTCTGTATGCAAGCTAAAAAAGAAGTACAGTTAATGTCATAAATCAGTTTTAGTTTGTAAATTTACAGATTACCAGTCTCTTGTTTAAGATGGTCAAGGTAGCCATAGGTTTAAATTTATCTATCCTTTCCACTTGTGTGCTCAATTCACCCAGCAGTACACCAATTCACAGGGAGAGAAAGAGAGAGAGCAAGATAAGGAGTCACTTCACCTTCTAGTCACCAAAAACAGAACACCACTCTTTATCCTTCTCCACGGAAAATTGGCTTTCAGTCAACAACTGGGCTTAGTTACTGTCAACTCTATCACTTTTTAAATTTCCAGCTGTGATTACTACTGAACATTACCAAGATGCTGTCACCTAAGAAATGTTTCTAATTCTTTAAGACTGAATCGCCTTGCAGTCTTTTCTTTGCAAATGCCATCTTTTGACCTCACACTTGGGAGACAGCAATGAGCATTCTCTAAAGTTACACTACCTTCATGGAACAGCCTACCCTAGGAAATTAGGATAATCAAACTCATAGTTACAATAATTTGCTCCCAAACAATATTTATGATGAAACAATTTGTAGGGAATTTTTAAAGTCTGCCAGCTAGCTACATTTCCAAAAAAACATATTCCCAAATACTTTTTTTTCCCTCCAGCACAGCTCCCTCATTTGCTATCCACTTAAGGAAAAATTCTCTCAAGGTATACAAATATCTATGCAAACACTTCCAAGTAAAAATCACACCACCAGGACTTTGCTGCATACGTGGAAAGCCATACAGGTAACTTTTCACTGCTCCCTGGTAAACTGCCTTTCCAGTCTCTTCCCAATAACTCTGACTAATTCTTATAGTCATCATCCAATATTTCAAATGCTCTACTAAATTATCTATTTTTTTAAACATCTGTTTCTGTTATACACTCAAACGAAAGCTATACCATTGCTGGTATTTCACTCAGCACTCCTCTATCCCTTATTTTGCCAAAATTCTTAGGCCATGATATAGAAGGCGGTCTCTAGCTTACAGTCTAAAGTTCTGCCTGGTCTCATCCTACTCATTACATTTTCCTAATTAAATTAGTCATTTGCTTCCAATACACAGACTTCTTTGTTAATTTTCTCCAGTAAATTCTTTCCTGCTTATTTTCTATAGCTATACGTGCAGGCATCCATATGGGTAAAAATCTCTGTTCGCCATTCCAGTGTTGGCTTAGTTTTTAATACCTTTATAATGTTCTCCATGGTTATTTTTCTTAAGGACATGCGGCCAAAATCATACATTTTCCTTATTTCTCATCCTCCCCATTTCCTCTTCCATCATCATCATCATCATCATCATCATCATCATCATCATATCATCCCCTTCCACTAAGATTTACAACCTTCTGGTTTGTGTTATGTACATGTGCCTTAATTGCATAGCAAGTATCCCTTGAATTCCGGCAATCCTAAACTACCTTATTCTATGGGGAGAATCAACTTACTCCACTTCACTCTTACTCTCCCAAATAAATTCCACTTCACTCTTACTCTCCCAAATAAATTCCATTAATTTTATTAAAGTATAGTCCAGAACTTTTACGCTGGTTGACTAATTCTGTATACAGGTCGGGCAGATTTTTAATGGACTAAAAACATTCACTGCTTATATCTTTACATGTTACTATCCATAATCAATAGCTTCCCATTTCTCAGTTTTTGTATTACCTTTTATTTTGACTCTTCCCACACACCCTTAGCTGGTATAACAGAATCCTTTTTGATCCATGCACCCACATACTTCACTTTACCACAACCCCGTAAATAAGGGTACTGCTGAACCAACTCATATGTGTGTGCAAAGTTGACCACTATAAAGTACAGTTTTGTACCTACCATAAATGTAGATGTCCGATAGGTATGCATCTGCAGTCATAACATATGGGTTGTCCTGCCTCAGGCAGCCCTTGATCGTCCAGTTCCAAAGTCTGTGTCTGGCCTCGGCTGATGTCGCACTTTCCCCGACGTCAGAGCTTCTGGGGTATAAAGGCATCAGCCGACGCCATTTTCCTCAGGGTTTCTTGCCCCAGATGCCAGGTGCCCTCTAGGAAGGCTAAACTTGGATAAAAGTTGAAAATTCCAAACAGTAGAAAACAATATAAATAAATATATATATATATATATATATATATATATATATATATATATATATATACACACACACACAGATATACATACAAACAAATACACCATAATAGATTCCCCCAGCTAGCTGAAAGAGGGGTAAGCACCCTAGGAATACCACAGAGGGAAAGGAGGGTGGGTAATCCTGACTGCAGATGCATACCTATCGGACATCTACATTTATGGTAGGTACAAAACTGTACTATGTCCTTCAAGGATGCATCTGCAGTCATAACATATGGGTAGAATACCATAGCCAAACTGGGGGAGGAGGTACTAAGATAAGGATGGTGTAGTTAAGATCCCCTGTAAAACTGCAGTTGCAAAACCTGCTCGGGATCTGGAGTATAAAGGTAGATTGTAATGCTTGGCAAATGTATGCACGGAGCTCCAAGTAGCAGCTTCTAAAATGTCCTTGGTAGCCACCCCTCGTAGGAAAGCTGTAGTGGTGGCTGTGGCTCTTGTGGAGTGAGGCCTGATATTTTCAGGAGTTGTCTTTCCATGAAAAGAGTAGCAGAAACGAATGCAATTTCCTATCCATTTAGAAATTGTCTGTCTGGAAATTGCTTTTCCTTGCACTCCAGTTGCATATGCTACCAGAAGTTGGTCAGTTTTTCTGCTGGTTTTAGTTCTGTCCAGATAGTAGCGTAGTTGTCGGTGTACATCCAAGGTGTGCAGTAGTTTTTCCCCCCTGTTCTGTGGGTTAGGGAAGAACGTAGGCAAATGAATAGCATGGTTCAAGGATACCCTGGATACCACCTTTGGCATGAAAGTAGGATTGGTTCTCAGAAACACTCTATCCTGGTGAAAAATAAGGAAAGGCTGCACTGCCACTAGTGCCTGCTCGGATACTCTTCTTGCTGAAGTGATTGCTAGAAGGAAAGCAGTTTTCCAAGATAAGAACTGTAAGTCTGCTGATGCTGCTGGTTCAAAAGGGGGCAGTGTTAATTTTTCCAGCACAAAATTGAGATCCCATGCAGGCAGAGGGGGTTTCCTTGGAGGTTTTACATTTTTGATCCCTCTTAAAAATTGTCCGAGGAGAGGGTGAGAAAAGATAGGAGGATCCATGTTGTATTCTGCTGAAATTGCTGAAGCATGAATCTTAATGGAGGAATAGGACAGGCCATTGTGGAACAGTTCTGCTAAGTATTCTAGGATGTGTGCTAGGTTTGCCAGTGTGACATTTGTACCCTTTGATACACTCCAAATGAGGAATCTCTTCCATTTAGCTGAGTATGTCTTTCTTGTGGAGGGTCTGCGAGCCTCCAGGATAATGTCCTTGACCCTCTGAGATAAGACAGTTTGGTTTTGTTTTAGGCAATTTTCCAGGCAGTCAGCTGCAGTGTTTTCAAGTTTGGATGCAGGGTCTTGAAGTTGTTCTGCGTTAGAAGTAGAGGCCATAGGGGTAGAGGCCATGAGTTCGTCCGAGACATGCTTCTCAGTAGCGGATACCAGTGCTGCCTTGGCCAGTCTGGAGCTATCAGTATCACGTTTGGCTGTTCCTCTCTGATCTTCAGTAGAACTCTGTACATCGATGGGAGTGGTGGAAAAGCATACACTGTTAGGGCATTCCAGTTGAAAGAGAGGGAGTCCACCTTCCAGGCTTGTGGGTGGTATACTCTTGAGCAGAATTTCCTCAGTTGGTGGTTGAGTGGGGAGGCGAACAGGTCTAGCTCTGGCATTCCCCATTTGTTTGTTATGATTTTGAAGATGTCTGGATGCAGCATCCATTCGTGAGCATCCGTGGTATTTCTGCTTAAGCTGTCTGCTAGTGAATTCTCTTTTCCTGGTACGAATTTGGCCTGCAGTTGGATGTTGAGATTCAGGGCTAGGTTCTACAGATCCATTGCCATCCGGCATAGAGGGTAGGAATGCATGCCTCCCTGTTTGTTTATGTACCACATGACTGTGGTATTGTCTGTCCTTATCAGCAGATGTCCTTGCTGGAGGAATGATTTGAATGCCTCGATTGCATGCTTCACTGCCAGCATCTCCTTTAGGTTTATGTGCAAATTCAGCTGGTCTTGAGACCATAGGCCTTGGATGCAGTTGTCTTCCATGTGTGCTCCCCATCCTAGGACTGAGGCGTCCATGGTGATGGTCTGCCTTGGTTGTGGTTTGTTGAAAGGCAACCCTCTGTTGGACTGGCAGGCCTGAGCCCACCACAGGAATTCCTTTTTCAGGCATGGAATGATTGGAATCATGGTTTCTAGACTGTGCCTGTGTTGAGACCATGCATTCCTTAGGTACCATTGTAATTTCCTCATATGCAGCCTGGCATGTGGGATCAAGATTATGCAGGATGCCATGTAACCCAGGGCCTGCAGGACTTTCCTTGCAGTGAGCTGAGTTTGTCTTGTCAAAGCCATGAAGTAGACTGGGAGTTGCTTTTGTTTTTCTTCTGTGAGAAAAGCCATCTGAGTTATTGTGTCCAGATCCGCACCCAAAAATGTTATCCTTTGGGATGGCAGTAGTCTTGACTTCTGGATGTTGACTGTGTATCCCAAGGCCTGTAACAGGTGTATGACATAGGCCAAATCCTTTATTAGTCTTGTCCTGTTCTCCGCTTGTATTAGGCAGTCGTCCAGGTATGGGTAGATTTGAATTCCCTGAAGCCTGCAATGTGCAATTACTGATGCCAGGCATTTCGTGAATACTCTGGGCGCAGTAGATAAGCCAAAGGGCAATGCTGAGAATTGATAATGCTCTGATCCTGCAAGAAATCTGAGGTGTCTTCTGCAATCTGGTCGTATAGGGACGTGCAGGTATGCCATTCTGGTCGTATAGGGACGTGCAGGTATGCCTCCTTGAGATCTAGAGTCACCAGCCAAGACTCCTTGCCCAACATGGGAAGAAGTTGCTGTAGGGTCAGCATTTTGAATTTTGGCACAATGAGATATGTGTTTAGTGCGGACAAGTCGAGAATAGGCCTCCATTGGGTTTCTTTTCTTGGTACAAGGAATAGTCTGGAGTAAAATCCTTGGCCTTGTTCCATAGATGGTACCCTTTCTATTGCTTTCATCTGAAGTAAATTGTTGATTTGTCTTAGAGCCTCTGGCTTCTGGTTTGGTGGAAGGTTTGGCATTCCGCTCCTTCTTGGTAAAGTGTGGAAATGAAACCTGTATCCTTTGTCTATTGTTTGCAATGTCCATTTGTCTTTTGTAATGCAATGCCAGTTTTTTGAGAATAAAGCCAACTTTCCGCCCAAGGGTGCTTCCAGTTGTTCCCTTGTAGGCGGAATGAGAGTCAAGTCATTGTGTCTGTCCTGTGGAAGTGGTTGTAGTTGTCGCTGTGGCAGTACTCCTCTGGTTGGCAGGTTGCCACTGACGACCCCTGTAGGCACCCTTTGATTGACCTCTGCCTCTTGGGCGTCTATTCCTGCCCCTCTGTGCTTTGGAGGTGTCTGGAAAGGACCAATTCTTTGAAGGCCAGTTTCTGCTGAACCTCGGAGGGTGGACCTGCAGAAAATCCTTAACTGTTTGCACAGATTTTGCTTTTTCTTCCACTTTCTTTAGAATCTCCTGTGCAGGGGAGCCAAATAAACTTTGTTTCTCCATTGGAGCATCTAGGAGTTTAGCCTTGACATGGTCCGGCAAGGATTGTTCTTTTAGCCAGGCATGTCTTCGAATTACTGCCCCAGTCATAGTTGATCTAAATGAAGCTTCCAGTGCATCATAGCCACATTTTAAGAAATGATTACTGACCTGCTGAGAATTGTGTACCAAATCCTGAAGGGCCTTACGGTCTAAAGGTTCAGGAGAAGAAAGCTTTTTATTCAGCTGATCTAACAAATATTCCTGTTACTGTATCATATGGAATTGACGGTTTAAAGCCCGGGCAGAAAGAGTAGCAGAAGTATAAACCTTTTTTCCCCATCTCTCTAATGCTCTTGACTCCCTTTCAGAGGGTAGTGGGTTTTTGGCAGTGGCGGCTGCAACACCTTTTGGGCCCTGAGAAATAGTTTCTGGGTCTGCAGCATGGGCTTTATACAAGTGGAAGTGGGAATCTGGGACCCTATAGTATCTGTCAGGTTTGGCAGGGGCCGGGGGAAGTGAATCAGGGGCAGAACTGACATCATTATATGCATCATCAACTACAGTTAGCACAGGTGGAATGGCTAAAGGCCTATGCTGTGGCAAGTGTAAGAAAGTCCTTAGTCTTTTTCTAGAATCAGAGAATTCCTGACCCTGCCATTGAAAGTGTTCCCTCATAGAGTGTAAAGTCTCCCCAAAGGAAAATTCCTCTGGAGGGGAAGCAGAAGGAATAGAGTCTTCTGCATCTGAATCCTCATAAGGTGAGTATGGCCCTTCCTGATGGTCTGACAAATCAGATCCATCCGAGGAGTAATCAGAGGAGAGAGGTTCAGGGGTTCAGTCCTAGGCCTTTTGTCAGGAGGAGGATGGAAGGCCCTGTCTGGGTGAGGTTGGGAACCCCTAATCAGAGAAATAAGGTCCTCAGCAAGACTGAGAATCTGGGAACTTGAGGAAGGTCTCTGAGAAGTAGATTTTGCAGGTAAAGCTTTTGAAATTTTAGCTGCTTTAGCCCTGGAGAAAGCCTTAATAGACATAGAAGCAGGGGGCTTAGCTGCCCCACGTGCAGGTGTAGAAATGTCCAAAGGAATGGTGTTGGACAATTCTTGTGCGCTTGCTTCTTCGGTAGGGATTTCTGTAGCCGACTCAGCTGGGGTCTCTCTGTCCTCGGTTGTCGGAGGTATGATTTCGGTAGAAGGTAGAACCAAGGCCTCGGTTTCAGCCGAAACCGAGACACTCGCGGTAGGCCTAACCATGGTTTCAGCCGAAACCGCGGGCCGCGAGTGTCGGTCCTTTTCCTTGCGTTTTTTGGCTAAATGTGTAGTCTGAGTCTCCGACGACATTTTATATGCAAAAGCGGATCCAAAAAACTCTTCTGCATACTCCGACCGACGTCTAAGAGTCCGTCTGTTGAAGGAGGCACAGGCTAAACAAGCTGATACGTCGTGGTCTGGGCCTAAGCAAGGAAGGCAGTAGGAATGGAAATCCTTATGAGGTATTTGTTTCCCACAAGTTAAACAATTATTTACTTTGTCTGACATCGGCTGAGGCAAGAAAGAGTCCCCAACGGGGTACTTAGCTTTTTAGAAGTCTTCGGTAGCTGAATCTCTGGATCTGACCGACCGGCACTTGCGAACAGCTTCTGCTTCGGGCACCGCGCAGCAAGAAAGACAGAGGAAAATGGCGTCGGCTGATGCCTTTATACCCCAGAAGCTCCGACGTCGGGGAAAGTGCGACATCACCCGAGGCCAGACCCAGACTTTGGAATCCGGTCGACCGAAGGGCTGCCTGAGGCAGGACAACCCATATGTTATGACTGCAGATGCATCCTTGAAGGACATCCTTAGTTTTATCTTCATTAAACTGTATGCCCAAAAGAGACCCAAAACGCTCTCAAAAGTTTCAGAACACTAAAATGTCCTTTTCTGGATTTATCAAGTACAAGATAATCATCTGCAAATAAGGTTAACCTTTGTGTACCATACCAGTAATATTCTTGAAATTGTCAGTTCCTTATTTTTTCTTTGCCAGTGGCTCTAAACATAACACAACTAAAGGGGAAATAGGACACCCTGCCTGCTTCCTCACTTCAAACACAGCTGGCTACAAAGGAACCCTCCCAACTTTAATTCTTGGACTGAGACTTCATACAACCTTCCTAATTAACCCTATTATTCTACCAGGGAATGCAAATGCTTCCATTGCCCTACTCAAAATCCCAGCTGACACTACTGACACATTCAATGCATCAAGACCAAAGACAATAACAGCAAACATCTTTTGACATTCTGCTTCCCTCTGGATCACCAATGTTGTGTTTTACTGCTGTCAGATGTTTGCATCCATATCTGGAAAACCACACTGATCCTAACCTACCAATTTTGGCAACAACTTTATTATTGTCTTAGCTACTACAGACACTTTATAATCATAACTTAAAATTGAAATTGGTCTATATGAAGCTGGATCTAAACTGCCTTTATCCTCTTTGGACAACAGAGTTAGCATATTTTTTTTTCCAATATGCTGGTACTTCCCAATTTTTTAAAATGTTGTTAAAGCTCTGGAAGATTTTACTTCTACGAATGCCATCTGATCCTGGTGAACTCCCTGTTGAATGATTATACATCACAACTTTTACCTCATCTTGTTCTATTTTAACAATTAATTGTTGACCCTCATCTTGCCCTAACTTTGGCATAATTAAGTCTTCCATGAATATTTCCATTTGTGGGGGGGTTTTTTGTTCATTTCCTTATTCCCCCACTTTAAACAATTTTTTATATAAAATTTCCAATACATCTGTACAACTTCTGGTTATTTTTCTTGTTTTACACTCCCTAGGTTTAGGGACAACCCTTTTTACTTTCTGTTGCCTAAGTCACTATGCTAATTTTTTTGTGGTCTGGAGTGTTTATCAAAAATAAAAAGTTACTTAAGAGCAAACAGATACTTTTACTTCCCTTTTAGCACTCAGTAAGAAGTTGTTTCTGTTCTTATTCTGAGATTCCCCTTTATTCTGCAGTACTTTAACCTTTGCAGTACCTGCAACTTTTTCAACTGCACCAAGTAATTTCTACTGCTCCTTTCCCATATCTTTCACTTTTATTTATATACTACAGCTTTTAAACTTAATTTTATCCCATTCATTAACTATCCCTTCTGAAGAAATCTCCATCTTCCCCAGTACTTTTCAAATCATTTCCACTTATTTCTTAAACTCTTCTCTAACAAATAAAGTAGGAAAGTGCCGCACCTCAGGTTTACTTCACCGACTAACATCTTTATCTTAGTTTTAATGGTACAGGATTTGAAAAAGTTAGTGGATAATGTTAAACCATTCGATTAAATACACGTTACCGTGAAATATAAATTTCTATCTGTCCTACCCAGTTATTGTACCTTGAAGAAAATACAGATTCTGCCAGAGTTCCTGCTACTGAATTCACATCTTCTTCACCAAATATTCTCAAATATTTTTTCAGAAACTTATCTTCCATTATATTTTCCCTTTGAAGTCCCCAACATTCATCCTCACTATCACAAGCCAAGATCTAGTTCATACACACAATAATATTCCCTTCATCCTGAACATCAATTATTTCTCCCAAAATTCGCTTAAGCTCCATAACAGTAGTTTCAGGTAGAATATAAATGCATGCCAGTATAAGCCTCCTCCCCTGCCAGTAACCCCCGCCCCAACATCTGACATTGTCTTTTTTTTCCTTCTCCATTAATAGAGCCCCTTTTGCAATCAGTACTACTCCCCTTTTCCTCTGTCATAGACATTCTGATGGATATTCCCTGTGAAACCCTTTGTCAAATTCACATGATTTCCATCAAAATGAGTCTCTTGCAGCATTGCTATTTGTACCCTACATGTTTCGATATAATGCAATACTATTTGCTTTTTGACTACACCTATATTGACATTTACATTCCATGACAAGAGGGAGAAAGTAGCCATTGTCACAGACAGGTGTTACTCCCACCTATTATACACGGAACTGTTTTGAATGTTCAGTTCCATCTTTTAGCTTGCTTGCGCTCAGTAGTGTTTGACAGGCTGAACTGTTATGTAGCCGCTTCTTGCCATCTCCATTTGAATAAGTGTCACATTTATTCAGAATATTTTCAGAATCCCCATCCCATTTTAACTTAAAACACACACACACACACACACACACACACACACACACACACACACTGTGCACTTTCAAAAACAGATCAACTTTATCCTTCCAGATAAGAGTAATTGCCCCAAACCAACGACAGCACCCACAGGCATAACCTATTCAACAATTAAAGTTAACATTCTAAAGTGCATGCTAGAGGCCGTATTCCTACTTACACTGACTGCATTTTTTCTTTTCTCATCTATATTCCCCTTCAGATGTTAACAACAGTTTGCACGCTTTCAGTAAACATTAACCATTAGCCCTAAGGAAAGAGTGCACCATCTTTAAATAAACTAAACTGTGTGCTATTACATTACATTATATGCATTACCATTAAGGCTGCTGAGGAAGTAATTACTTGTATATATCTTACTCACTTCCCACAATTTAAAACTTCAATGAAAAATAAATTAAGTGTTTGCAAACATACCTTTAAATGTTAACAGTGTACTGACAGAAATGTACAAAGTAGTGTGTCCAGAGGTGTAAATATTAAATGCTTGCACTTGCAAACAGCTGGTCGCCAAGTAAAAGCATTTGGTAAGGAGGACAAAAAAATCTATGCAAATATGACTTAGAACACATCTTGCAGACTTCTCATGCTCAGCTGCTTGCACATGTAGAGTCTCCTATCAAGAGCATTTGTAATGGAATAAATAAATAACTAACAATTAACAAGTATAAGAAAGCTACAATTTTTGAAGCCTTTCATCATTTAGTATTACCTATTTCTTAAAAATGTGCCTACAGCTTAAACCAAGGACATTCATTTAGAGATAGGCCCAGTCCAAAAATCCCTAGTTATCGCAATGCAGCATATAATGTGATCAACACACTTTTATACATCTGCCACCCCCAGAAGCCCATGATCACAAAATTGTATTAATATTAACTTGCTTCCAATCTGGCTCCTTCACCCTGCCACAGCAAAAGCCTGGATATACTAAAAGCAAGAAAGTAGCTTTCATTAGCTGAATATCTTTAACATGTATATATCAATTAAACAATCTCAGATAAGACTCACCAAGCTCAATGACAGAAAACTGCTTTACAATACAACAATTTATATCATAAAATTCTTATACAAATATTAAAAAAAACATTTACTTACAGTCACTTTTTTCAGTCCTTTCAGAGTCCTTCTAGATGTTAATGACAAAGTAGGGTATATGCTTTACAGTACACCCACCAGTTTTAACAAAGTCAATAAAATTCCCATTTTCTCAGCCACTGTTTAAAAGTCACAATTCACATGTCTAACCATATATCTAACAGAACTGAAGTTTTATAGTCTCCTATTCATTCTATAGTTTCACAATGTTGCTGGTGTTTTGAACAATGGAAAAAAAGTGCATCTACAGTCTTTGTTACTGCCAGAAGGATGAGAAAGTGTTCCTTCCCTCTGCTTGCTGGCTCTTTCTTTGTTGGCTAAACTTTCTTCTTAGCCTGTTCTGTATCCAAACCAGTTTTTGATCCTCCTACTATGACACCAGTCGGATACTCAGCTTAATCCTCACACCTCCTCAACATTCCTTGATTGCTGGGATAAAACCTGCTTTTCTTCTGTCTGTTGCACAGTGAACAATTTCTAAAAACACCCAGTTGTCTTCAATTTTCAATACTGTTCCTTTATTCCACAATTTTGTCAAGGGCAACTCCTTCGGCTGGTATGACTATTTTAACTAATATAGATTTTGGTTGCTTTTTAAGGCTAAGTTTGGAGCATGCAAACAATATGCCTCTCATTAACAAATCCTGCTATGGATCACCAGTCCAACTGTTTACTTGTAATTTCATATAACTAATACAGTGGTGTTTCTTCTACTTTTTCTGGTACAGCAGAAAACATCAGGTTTTCTTTGCATGTGCTGTCTCCTGACTACTACTTGAAACAGCTGTCCTTGAATAGCCCCATGCTCAATCAGATTTACACTGATACTGTGGCACCTCAATACTACAAACATAATACTACAACACAAAACATCATACTGACTTTTCAATGAAATACCATTAACACAAGAAACTTTTTTTTGGTAAGGGGTAGCCCCCCCCTTGCACCTCCTATGTGTGGGTGGGGAGGCTGTGCCCTCCACACCCCCTGCACATTCTATATACACAAACTCTGAAATCGATCCAGATTGGGGAAAAGATACCAAGAAATATCAGCATTTTGATGAAAAGCTGGATTAATATTGTGTGTTGCAATGCTTTGCTATTCAATATGGCGGCAATTCAATATTACAAAAGGGACCCTACATAGTTGGCCTTTTCTTTCACCCTCAGATTTCTGCAAGTTTTATCAGCTCATCTGAAGAGATAGGTAAAGCTTCTTCCATTTTACCAACCTTTTGTTATTGGACTGTAATATATTCTTCAGTGTTTCACTTATTTTAAGCACCCCAGAGTGCATTTGATTTTTTCCCCATCTAAATTACTGGAAGCCACGTCCTATACAAAGATGAAATACAAAATGATTTTTGCCGAACAGCTGCAAGATCCTTCCCACCCCAATTTTTATCTTCTCCTTTTCCCCATCAAATTTTACTTTTTCCAAATTTCCAATTTGCTGATATCCAGGCACTGAAGACATTTTATCAAAATTTACCTGTTTTATGGGCATTTTTTTCAAAAATCCAGTTTTCACAATGGGAAAACTTTATTAATCTGTTGATTAGTCTACAGCCATCTTGGAAGTCCTACCAATTGCACCTTTGCCATTTTGTTGCACCATATTTATATACTACGTGTTAAATTGATGCGGCTGTTTTGGCACAGGTCATATTTAAAACTGTTCCATGTACCAGTCCACCTATCCAACTAGAGAAGTCAAATAAAATTACACCAGATACTGAAGATGATACAGTTTGGGGTAATGGAATACTTTTACCAGTACTGCAGTTCTGCTTCCTTGACAGTACATCTGGTTAGCATGGGATGAGGAGATGTTGGACAGTGCAGCTAGTTTCTCTTCAAGATTGCCTGCACTCCTCCTTCAAAAGCTTACACTTTGCTGACCCTAGTGCCTGCTCAAGGATATTCCAACAGAATACATTAGCCCTGAAACTGGATCACATTAGGCTGGCTATCCTCTACACCACAACTCTAAATAATTAAACTGCTTGATTTAAGGCACCACTGCATTTGAAAAATAGTCTGTGCAGTCCCCTGATGACCACAAGGGATTCCATAGAGTTCTAAATGATCTCCCAATTAGTAGAAAATTCCATTATTTTTGGTGACTTTAACAAACCCTCAAACTAGGTTATCTATACATCAAATGCAGGATGCCCCCCAAATTACTAGACATTATGAAATATTCTACTTTCAGCAGCTGGTAAACAAACCTGCTAGAGAACACAGCACTCTTGGCCCACTTCTTACAAATATGGCTCTCTTGCACTACTCCTCTGGTATCTTTTGCAAGTTTCCCTTTTAAATGCCTAAAAGCTCCTACAGCAAACACCAGTGAAATCAAAGAACTACAAATGTGGCAACCTCAACAAACTCTATGATGAAATGCCAAATTTCACTTATCACGACAGTACACTTCACTAAGGCATCCTACACCAATTAAAAAAAATGCACAGAGCTAGCTGTCCCTACCAGACACACATATCATGGAAAATTCAAAATTTCCGCTTTGGGAAAAACCTGGTTCTCATGGATTACCACATCGATGGTAGTCCACTGAACACAGAAGGCATCATAAGAGATCTGGGAACACAGGTTGACATCAACCTCTCTTTTGAGCACCACATTGCCACTGTGGTCAGAAAGTCCTTCTGTGTGTCACATCTCATTACTAAGGGTTTTGCATCCAGGAAGAAAGAGGTTATTGTCTCCCTCTACTCTTCCCTTAATAGGCCAATCATCAAGTACAATGCCCCATTTGGCATGTACCTCACTAGACACCTACAACAACTGGAGAGGCCGCAAAAAAAACTCACAAAGAAGATCGGGCAGTCTCCGGGTTATGACCATACCCCTTCCAGCATGTTCGGTTGATTGTGGTAATGAGGTTGAGGTCTCTGGAGCGTGTGGTGCGGAGGGATTGGGTTTCTTTACATGTAGCATTTCTAACAGAGCTGGGTCAGACATGGCTTTGTAAGTCAAGCAGAGATGGTCTCTAAGAATGCGACATGACAGAGTATAGTTGGAGTTTTTTTTTAGTCTGTCCATATAGCACAAGTGTTTAAGGTTTAGGATCCTTTTCATGAGGTACTTCTGCGGCCTCTCCAGTTGTTGCAGGTGTCGAGTGAGGTACATGCCAAATGGGGCATTGTATTCAATGAATGGCCTAATGAGGGAAGAGCAGAGGGAGACAATGACCTCTTTCTTCCTGGATGCAAAACCTTTAGTAATGAGATGTGTCACATAGAAGAACTTTGACCACGGTGGTAATGTGGTGGTCAAAAGAGAGGCGGCTGTCAACCTGTGTTCCCAGATCTCTTAGAACGCCTTCTGTGTTCAGTGGACTACCATTGATGTGGTAATTCAAGGGAACCGGGTTTTTCCGAAGAGGGATGATGATATTTTTGGCATTGAGCTCAAGGCCTTGGTCTCTGTGAGGCCTTTCTATAGGATGTCAACATCACTTGGGGAGTTAACAACAGCTCCCAACTTGCAATTGTCTGCGAACTTTATCAGCCAGAGTCCCTTCGTGCTGGCCTAGACTTCAGAGAAGTAGATACCAAACAGGAGAGGACCCAGGACCGAACCCTGTGGGACCCCACTCATGACTGGTTGGCAGTCTGACTTGGAGTCAGCTACTTTTACACTGTGGGTTCTATCTGCGAGCCAGTTTGCAACCCACCTGGTGATATAGGGGTTGATGCCTAGCTTAGTGAGTTTTTCTATGATTCCCGAGTGGGGAATGGTATCCAAGGCCTTGGCCAGATCAGGGTAGGCCATATGAACCACACTGCCTTCATCCACAGCTCTGGTGATGGACTCAAATAAGTCGACCAAGTTGAGCAGGCATGATCTACCCTTCACAAAACCAAACTGTGTAGAATCCAGAGTTTGGAGATTCCCTATATTCTTGTTTATTAGGTCCATGATGATGCATTCCATAGCTTTGCACATCACACTTGACAGGCTAATGGGGAGATAGTTCCCAGGGTCTGTAGTTGCTCCTCCTTTCTGGAGCGGGATGACTGTAGCAGTCCACCATTTGGTAGGGACAAAGACTGAGGTGAGGCTGTGACTGAACAGCGCACACAGGTGAGGTGCCAGTTCACTCTGTATTTCATGTAGAACACAGCCAGGGATATTGTCAGGTCCCATAGAAGCTGTATTCTTGGCCTTGGACAGTGCTGTTTTAACCTGTGCAGCAGTAATACTGGGTGCCTGGCAATCTACTGGTATTGTGATTGGTCCTTGGGGGGGGGGTGGCGCAGTAAAGTTGGCACAATCTGTCGGTCAGTATACTGGCAATATCTGTTGGCTCGGTATAAGAGGTACCATTGTGCAGTCGCTCAGAGCAAATCTGGATATTGCCGTGGCGATACATACTATAGAAGGCCTTATAGTTGTCTTTACTAACTGCTGCAATTCTGTTTTCATAGCTAGCTTTATAGGATTTGATGAGTGATCTCAACCTTTTGTTGAGGCTGATAAAGGAGTTTTGCCAGTCTTTGGACTTCACCTTATTCGGCATCAGTTTCCTCCTCCTGTTGTAGAGTTTGTTTATGGCAGGGCACCACCAGATTGGCTTTTTTTTTTTTTTTTTGAGGCAAGCATCTTGGTTCTATTGGACATGGCGAGATCCATGCATTTGTGTACGTGTTCCTACAGTGCATTGGTGTATGATCCACTCATGCAACTATTCTCCATTTGCATGGGTGCCGTGAAGTTAGCCACCTCTGTTTTTAGGTACCCAAAGTTAGCTTTGGAGAAGTTTTTCATGGTGGTTGCCTTTGTGGGGGGGGGGGGGGTGGATGTGGATTTCCAAGGTGATTAGTTTGTGGTTGGATCTAACCAGGGAGGAGTTGACTATTGTTGTAGAGCAACGGTCGCCCATGTTAGTAATGACCAGGTCAAGGATGTTGCTAACTCTAGTGGGGGTAAGAACGAGCTGGTCCAGGGCACTGGAATTAATGAATTCCATGAAGTGTTAGGCAGGTGTACTGGTACATGAGTAGTTTTCCCAGTTAACGGGGGGGTGGTTGAAGTCACCCAATATGAGAGTGTTAGGTTGGCCCCTATTATTCTCCAGGGTGTTTAGGAACGTGGAGTGTGAATCTTGGGACATGGTTAGGGACCTATAGAAGGCTATAACCTGAAGTGTTGTCTTATCCACTGTTAGCTGCACCTGTAGTATCTCAGATGCGATATGTTGGGCTACCAGTCTGGAGGTGTGCACATCCTTTATGAATATGGAAACACCACCGCCTTTGGAGCTTCAGTTCAAGTTCTGGGGCTGAAAAGGTGTGGAATGAGTTACAGCCTGGTAGTGCAGGGGTGCTTTCTGCTGCCTTGAACCAGGTTTCTGTTACAGCAAAAAATGTCGATGTTCTCCATTTTAAGGAGTGCTTTGAGCGAGTGCATTTTGAGATTTACACTTCTAGCATCGAGCTTTATGACCCTCAGATTACATTTGTTCGTAGCTGTTACGGTGGTAATTTGGTCTTTGGAACACTGCCTAAAAAAGGCACTATAGGGGTGGCAAGAGCCTGGGCCAGTATCCAGAAGCCCAGGGATGACAGATGTAGGCCATCTCTGGCAATCTGTCAATCATGTTATCCCAGGCAGACAGATGCTTTGTTCTATATGAACACAGTCATTTTAACAGATATGCACTTTTGATCAAATGATACTTTGTTTAAATTCAGAACTTTGTTTACTTTGTGTAGCATTCAGTAAAGAGTATTTATTGAAACAGTTATTTAATAGTCATACAATGAGACTGTAGTCTAATTTATATAACAAATATTTAATTTAAAAAATCTTTTAAAAAAAAATAAGACTACAAATTACTTGTACAAAGAGGTCGAAAGTCTGCTTAATGCAAAGAAGCATAATTTCTTTCAAAAGCCAAAGACTACTACTACCCACGAATAATGAATTCAAGAAAAAGACACAGACTGGCCAAAGAGAAAGTAATGAAGTGCCAATTAAACTCTGTGAAACAAATATTTGATATAACTGTGCCTGTAAGAAAGGAGGTAGAGCAAAATTTAGCCTAGTAATGGAGTTATGAACAAGAAATAAGTTTTGAACTGCTCAAGAAATTACTTGCAGATGTGCCAGTGTTAAAAACAATATGATGTAACTAATCACAGATAATCCAGTGTTTTTTTTTGGTAGCAGATGCCATTTAGAATGGTTTAAGAGCTATTCTTTGATCAGAAACATTACCAGTTGTCATTCATGAACACTTAAAGATGCACAAGATTTAAGTTCAGCTAGAAAAGGAACTGCTAGCAATAGTGAATGCTATGAAAAATGTCATTGCGTCTATGGTAAAGGAGTTTATGTGCAGCATAAAATCTTGCATACTATATTCAGAAAACTTTTGTACATGCATCTTCAACACTGCAAATGTTAACTGATTTTCAGAAATATTATCTAAAAGTGAAAAATAAATCAGCCAAAGGAATATACACAGCAGATAAGGAAAGGAACTGAACTTAACATACAGGAAGCTTATAAGCCAAGTAAACCATACTGACCAGAAAAGCATGAAGAAATGTTAGAAGAGATTCTCTGGTTAACGCCAAAGTTACTAAAAAACAGAAGAAAAAGTGATCAGGTTCTTGCTGAACTAAAGCAGATAAAACAATTACACCAAGGATCTCTAGACTAGGTTAGCAAGAAGGAAGAAAGGGGAGGGAGGCTTAGTACAATGATAGAGGATAGGGCTTTCTCATCATACCTCTCAACCTCTTAGAGCAAGAAATCTGGACAAACCATAAATAAAAGTGGGACAAATGCCCAAAAATAGGGACAATTTTTAAATACTGCTTTTACAAACAAGTTGAGAGAATAACAGGTTTTGCATTAGCATGACTTTTCTGAAGTAAATACTGTGGGAAGAAATAGCCACGGAATTATGGCTAGGCTTGTATAGACCCTAGGTCCGATCGCCTAGTACCAACCTATGAAGGGTATGCAATCTGAAACTAAAATGCCTGCCAGTTTCTAACTTCAGTCTTTAATGATTTGCTACTAATTTTGCCAGAAAACCACAATTTTATGAAAAACAGACCAAAAATATGAAGCAAAAATCTGGACACCATGAAAATCTGTACAGCTGAGAGGTATGCTGTTCATTCTTATCTATAGTTATGGTAACTACAGAAAGTACAGTTGTGTACACTTAGCATAAAGGTAGATGTTTGAGTGTATTCACTGTTGCAGTCATCACCTATGGTTTATACCTGCTGGGTAGCCCTCGTCCGGCCCGAGTACCAGAGTAAAGGATTTCTCTCCTGCATCTGCTGACTGGTGACTGAGGCTGACGTCCGGTCATCAGGGCTATAAAATGAGGCAGCCGATGCCATTACACTAGTTTTTCTTGCCCCCAAGAAAGAGGAAAAAAGGGGGAAGGTGGGAGGGAAACAGGACTGCAACAGTGAATACACTCCAACATCTACATTTATGCTAAGTGTACACAACTATACTATGTTCTTTGTGTTTCACTGCTGCAGTCGTCACAAGTGGGAAGATTCCCAAAGCTGAAATAGGGTGGAGGAAGGGCGAGAGGGTCTTAAAGCAAGCAGCATATTAATGGGATGCCAGCATGCCCTGCAGGACTGCAGATGCAAAGCCTGCACTGGTTTTGGAGAAGGTAGCCAGCTGGCAGTGCTTGGTGAATATGTGGATGGATGTCCAGATAGCAGTTTCCAAACTATCCTTGGTTAGAACCCCTCTCAGGAAGGCAGTGGAAGTAGAGGCTGCCATAGTGGAATGTGATCCGATGGATTTGGGAGGACTCTTTCCATGGAACAAATAGCAGAAATGGATGCAATGAGAGATCCATTTAGAAATGGTCTGTTTGGAAATGGGCTTCCCCCCTCTGCCCCAGGAGAGAGAGACCAGTAGCTGTTCAAATTTCCTGACTGACTTGGTCCTGTCCAGGTAATATCTCAATTGTCTGTGCACATCTAGGGTATGCAACATTCTTTCCTCTTTATTATGGGGGTTGGGAAAGAATGTAAGTAGATGGATGGCATGTTGAGGGTAACATCAGAGACCACTTTAGGCATAAAGGAGAGGTTTGGTCCTAAGAGACACCCTGTCAGCATGGAAAATGATGAAGGGTTCAGTGATCATAAGGGCTTGAAGCTCAGAAACTCTCCTGGCTGAGATGATGGCCAGCAAAAAGGCAGTTTTCCAAGAAAGGTACTTCAGGTCTGCTAAAGCAGCTGGCTCAAAAGGAGACTGCCAATTTATCCAGGACAAAGTTTAGATCCCACACTGGAGCAGGTGGCCTTCTAGGTGGTCTGATGTGGGCCACACCCCTAAGGAACTGTTTTAACAGGTGTTGAGAAAATAT
The DNA here is from genome assembly GCF_019279795.1 of Protopterus annectens. Classification (NCBI taxonomy): domain Eukaryota; kingdom Metazoa; phylum Chordata; order Ceratodontiformes; family Protopteridae; genus Protopterus; species Protopterus annectens. The sequence goes on from NC_056735.1 coordinate 1,822,152,900, forward strand.
GGGCTGATCCGACTGGATATAGGCAGAGATAGTCTACGCACGTGTCTTGATGGAGGAGTATGACAATCCATTTTCCAGGAGCTCTGCCAGGTAGTCCACAATCAATGTCAAAGTGGCATGGGGGCTGTTGGCACACTTGCTCTGGCACCAGATAGTCAATCTTTTCCATTTGGTGGAGTAGGATTTTCTGGTGCTGGGCCTTCTGGCCTCCTTCATAATATTTAAAACCTGCCTGCTGAAGGTGTAGTGTCATCCGCCTTTGGGGTATCAGCCATGCAGACAGCTTAAGTGGGGGGAAGTTTGGATGCAATAACATCCCTTTCTCCCGAGTTACAAGGTTTGCTGTAAGAGGCAGGTTCATGGGAAGCTCTTTGGCCAGACTGAGGAGAAGGAGTACCAGTGCTGTCTGGGTCAGTCTGGAACAATGAGAATAGCCTTTGGTCCTTCCTCCCTGATCTTGAGAAGTACGCTGGGAATCAGGAGTAAGGGTGGGAATGCGTACACAAACAGGATACTCCAGTGGAAGGGGAGGGCGTCCACCCTCCATGCTTCTGGATGGAAGTCTCTGGAGCAAAACTTAGTTAGCTGGCAGTTTTCTGAGGTTGCGAAAAGGTCAATGTCCGGGTTCCCCCAGTTTTGGCGGATGTTGAGAAAGTTCCCCCTGTGCAGCTACCACTCCTGGGGATCCAGGAGGCTTCTGGTGAACTGGTCTGCCAGGGTGTTCCGTTTCCCTGGGATATACTGAGCTATCAGATGCAGTCCCAGATTTGAGGCTGACTGCCAGACTTGCACAGCTAAGCAGCTGTGCAAGAGTGAGTGCCCCCCCTGCTTGTTGATGTACCGCATTTCTGCTGTGTGGTCTGTCTTGATTAAGAGCACTCCTGGTCTCAGGTGGTGCTTGAAAGCTAGGATTGCCCTGTGCACTGCCAGCATTTCTTTTAGGCTGATATGGAGGCCCTGAACCTCTTGTTCCCAAATGCCCAGAGTGCACATACTGCCTTGGTGTGCCTCCCAGACTTTGTCTGAAGCATCTGTGGTGAAGGTCTGGCCCTGTGGGGGAGTGAAGGGTAGACCATTTTTCAGGGTATACGCCTCTGCCACGATAAGAGCTCCTTCTTTAAGCAAGGAATCAGGGACATGTGGTGTTCCAGTGACTGAGTGTTTGCACCAGAGGTACCACTGTAGTTTCCTCATGTGCAGTCTGGATAGGGGTACCAACAGGATGCAGGTGGCCATGTACCCCAGCATTTGCAGGAATTTCCTTGCTGTGAGGTGGGTCCTGCGGGTCAGCTGTGTAAAGCAGGAGTGGAGGAAGCTCTGCTTCTCTGGAGGAAGGGAGGCTGTTTGCATTGATGCGTCCAGTAGAGCTCCCAGGAAGGTTAGCCTTCGGGGGGGGGGGGGGTGAAAATGGGATTTCACTCGGTTGAATCCCAGGAAGGCTGGAAGAGTTTGAAAAAGGTGAGGTCCTGCTAGAGTCTTTCCTTGGTGTCTGCCTGGATGAGGCAGTCGTCCATGTAGGGATAAATCTAAATGCCCTTCTGTCTGCAAAAAGCAATGACAGGGGCCAGGCACTTGGTAAAGACTCTGGCAGCAGTAGATAAACCACAGGGTGAAGCAGAGAACTAAAACTGTTGTGACCCTGCTGTGAAGAGCAGGAAACTCCTGCAGGACTTCCTCATGGGGATATGGAGGTAGATATCCTTCAGATCTAGGGTCACTAGCCAAGCATGTGGTATCAGCATTGGCAAAAGGTTGTGTAGGGTCAGCATTTTGAATTTAGCAATCAGAAGGGTCAGGTTCAGAGTGGATAGGTCTAGAATAGGGTGCCAGGTGCCCTCCTTTCTGGGTACCAGGAACAGTCTGGAATAAAATCCTTTTCTGGCCTGTTCCTTTGGTACAGGTTCCATGGTGCCTTGGGCATAAAGCATTTACATCTGATGGACTGCTTCTACCCTATGATTTGCTGGTATAACTTGGAAGCCAAAATATCTGGGGTTTTCTTTGAAAGAGAATCTTTACCGGCTGGTAATAAATTTTAGGATTCAGAGATCTGAGGTGATGGCCTGCCAATTCTCTAGGAAGAGGGAATGTCTTCCTCCTAGTTTTTCTGGGGGGATGTGGGGGAGTGGAGGGAGTCATTGTGAGTCCTTGGAGAAGGGAGTGGGCTTAGAACTCCTTGCCTACGTGTTGCAGTGGTCCAGTGTCTGGATCTGTTGGCTTTGTGACTGGTGCCTAGACAGCCTGTACCTGTGCCCCTTCTTCTGGACAGGTTATGTTTGGGGAAAAAAGGGACCAATGCTTTCTGGGAAAGTTCCTACTGACCCTGGGAGTAGGAATCTGTAAGAAATCCTTCACAGTCTGCATAGACTTGGCCTTGTCTTCCATTCCCTTAACAACCTCCTCAGCTTTGGTTCCAAACAGCTGGTCCTTATCCAGAGGGGGATCTAGTAACTTGGACTTTACCTGGTCAGGCAAAGGTTGTTTCCTTAACCAGACACACAGTCTAATCACAGAGCCAGTAACTGCAACCCTGCTAGAAGCTTCCAAGGCATCAAACCCACAATGCAGGGAATGCTTGGCTACTTGGGAGCTAGAAAGTAAAAGATCCGCTAGTTCCCTGGTTGTACTGCTGTCTGGTAGGGTGGACATTTTCGGTTTTAATAATTCCAGTACATTTTGCTGGTATTTCAGCATATGAAATTGACAATTCATAGCTGCAATGGCTAAGGTAGCTGAAGTGTATATCTTCTTTTCTAGCCTGTCTAAGGCTCTGCTCTCTATCAGTTGGAATGGGGTTTTTAGAAGACCTAGCCCTAGCCTCCTTAGGACAATGAATAATGACCTCTGGGTCAGCTGCAGGGTTTTCAAAAAGATACTTGAGGGTGTCTTGCATGCTATAAATATCTGTCTGGCTCCCTGGGGGCAGGGGAGAGCGAGTCCAGGGTGACTACAGATTCCAAAAAGGCATCCTGCACCACATCGAGGATTGGGGGACTGGCCAGAGGTTTATGCTGTGGCAGGCCAAGGAGCTCTCTCTGTCTTTTCTTTGACTGAGGGTAATCTTGTGCCTCCCAGTGAAAATGTTCCCTGAAGGAATTTAAAGTTTCCCCAAAAAAGAGGTCCTCAGGTGGGGAGGCAGCAAGAATGGGGGTCATCAGCATCAGAGTCCTCAAATGCTGCAAAAGGTTGGTCTTCAGTATCAGACTTATCTAGTTCGGACGCTTCTGACTCCTGGTCATAAAGAGCCTCAGGGGAAGTGTCCCTCTTCCTTTTAGCTGGGGTGGCTTGGATAGGCTGGCTTCCTCTAATCAGAGTGCTTAAATATTCTGCCATTCTGAGCAGCTGCTGCGACTGTGGCAGGCAGGATGGAAGGAAGTCAGTGGTTAGATCCCTGGGAAGGGGGCTTTTAGGGGTAGTCTTGGTCTTGGGCCTGGTGGATTCAATGGCCTTATACAAGGTTAGTTTAACCAGAGGCATGGTCGTCAGTCTCTGCCTGGAGCTGGTCATTGGTACCATCTCTACTGAAGCTGGCTCCTGCAAAGCGGTTCTGGATCATACCACATGACTGAAGGCCAACATACCGGCAGGCGAAGATGGACCCGGCGTCGTGCCCGACTCCAAATAGGTCTTGGCAGAGGCCTGCAACAGTTCCTCAGCTGGCATGAGGGGCTGTGAAGGGGCCTCACTGAGTTCAGCAACTGTAATGGGTGGAAACGTAGCTGACTTCGGACCAGAGTCGTCAGAGGGCCAAAGTGAGAGGCCTATCCTTTTCCTTATCTTTCCTTTTTCTAGGCAATTCAACAACCGCCTGACTAACCGACGTCATTTTGCGGTAAGAAATAGTCTCACTGAAGTGTCTAGCTACAGTGTCAGCTCTTCTCCTAATAGCACAAAACCGACATCTGGGGACATCGTGGTCTGGGCCTAGGCAGGTGACGTACAGGGTACAGAAGTCTCTGTGTGGGATCTGCTTTCCACAACTGAGACAAATATTGACTTTTTCTGACATTGGATAAAAGCAAGAAAAGGGTCGCCAATAGGATACTTAGCTTTAAACAGTTACTCCCTCACTCTGGCAACAGCTGACCAATGCACTCACGAACTGCTTCTGCTTCGGGCTCCACGGCAGGAAAGACTGATGTAATGGTGTCGGCTACCTCATTTTATAGCCTTGGCGACCTAATGTCAGCCTCAGTCACCAGTCAGCCGACGCAGGAGGGAAATCCTTTACTCTGGTATTCGGGCCGGCCGAGGGCTACCCAGCAGGGATAACCCACAAGTGATGACTGCAACAGTGAAACACGAATAACATTTTGTATCTGGTACAAGATCTATTTTCATCAAAAGCAGGGCAGTCTCAATCTAATTCTCCAGGGTGTTCGCCTTCATGGGAACATAACTCTGATAACAATAGCCATGAAGGAAGACCTAGATATAAAGGTTACCGATTTTACTTCTGCAAAACATTACAAGCTGGAAGTAAAGTCAGCATAACTGCTACAGGATGCCACCCAGGACTGCATTTCTGAGGAATGTCTAAGAGGTAGCCACTGCTTTAGCCGAATAAGATGCAGTTAGTTAAGGTAAAGTATTTCATAACAGAACTTAACGCACATAAGTTGACTATTTCTAATTGTTTATATCCCTTCAGACGAGTCTTTTCTCAGGGACTTGGCTCTTTTCACATATAAATCAGAGCTGTACAACAGTATCCGCACTGTGTAACAAGTATTAATCTCTGTCGTAATAATTTTAACCTACCAGTCTTTTACTTATGGAGGTTTCAGTGGGTAACTTGGTCATAAACGATGGGTTAGTTTACAAAGACATCCTACCCTTGTTAAAAATCAAGTATGCAGCCTTGATTCAAACTTTTTACAACCTTGGTAGAAATGTACCTTAAACAGCAACATCTTGGATGGTAAACTGGAATCTGAATTAGGACACTATTAGCATTGCCACCTCACAGCAAGAGGTTCTCCGGTTCAATCCTCGGCTGGGGGGCCTTCTGTGCGGAGTCTGCATGTCCTCCCTGTGGTCGCGTGGGTTTCCTCCGGGTGCTACGGTTTCCTCCCACATCCCAAAGACATGCTGCAGGTGGATTGGACACTCTAAATTGGCCCTAGGTGTGCGTGTGTGTGTGCCTTCTGTGGAAGGTTGGGCGCCGGGCTGGCAACTCGACACTGTAAAACTCCACTGCCAATCAATGTGCGGACACGGTGACCCGCTGTGGCGACCCCTAACCGGGATAAAGCCGAAAGAAGAAGAAGAAGATTAGTTGTTTTCATGTTAAAATCTGAAAATGATTTGTTTTCACCAGTACCATTTGAAATTTGAAAGTACTAAGATTTCAACCTGTTAATAATTTACAAGCTTAAGTATTAACCATACTTCTAAAGGGTCCCCTGAACATATTCTTCAAATCTATAAACTTTTAGTGATATAGAGTTTTGTTAACATTAATCTTAAGACGATTTACCTCCAAGTTGCTGGGGATTATGGAAAATTAACGATTTCCAGGTGAGTGAACCATCATAAATGGCAAGGCCCTCATTCATCTTTTGTAACAGTCTACATTTATTTCATATCTGGGCATTCCCTAAAGGCATGTAAATGGATGCTCTTACATTGTACAGATTTTTCTCAAGCATTTAGTTATAAAATTACATTACTTAGACATCATAAAATTTATGAATATATTATGTTTTCATTTTATATCATATATTGTTTTTTACGTAATGTACATACTTATGTTTGACTACAGTTTACACTTTACATGCATATTCATTGTTATAAATATATACTTTCTTGAAAATTGCACAAATTTTAACAAGCATTTTGGAAAACAATAACACAATTTATACACAAGGTTTACAATTCAGAGACTACTTTAGCTGTACTAACTGCCACTCTAAGAACAGATACATACACCACAAGTCTGCAGCTGTGGCTGGTTCAAAAAGAGGTAAGAGTGTTTCTTTAAAACAAAACACAAACCCCATGGACAGGCAGGAACTTTGCCAGGATACCAATGAGAAAATTTCTTCCAAAAAGGGCTTACATACTTTTAACAGTGCTAAAAGAAACAGTATAGGAGCTATGATTTTGCGTCTTTCGGCTTTTCCCGGTTAGGGATCGCCACAGCGGAACTCCGGTCCGCTAATGACTGGCAGTAGATTTTTACGTGCCAAGTTGCCGGCCCGGACGCACAACCTTCAACGAAGGTATGCCCATTCATGCATATCTCCACACAGAAGACGCTCTAGCTGAGAATTGAACAGGACGACTTACTGTGAAGCGACAACACTACCGCAGCACCACCACCGCAGTAGTATAGGAGCTATGATGAAAGCCTGAAATAGCTACCAGATACACCTCAGAGGACAAACATTAACCCATGTCAAAAAACTAAGATACACAATCCAGCACTGCAGTACGCAAATGGAGAAAGGATGTAAAGCTTTTAAAAGTACTCCAAACAGAAACTAAACATATTTATGTTTTGTTGATTTTTGCAACATTGGGACTGTTGGTAGAAGTTAAGATCTGTACTACGATGGTGGGAGTCCCTGCTGTTACTGAAAGTGAAGCAAACATATTGTTAACGATCAAGTTCAGATCGACTTACCTGGTAATCCCTGAAGACAGTGGGCTTGCCCAGTAGTGTCTGCCCACCAATTTTTTTTTAAATCTTTCTGCTTAAAAACAGAAGTTTAATTTTAGCATGCATAACTCACTCAACTCTCATGCACTAGATGTTTAACATCAGGCCTAGAAGCATGACATGTTTTTGTCAGCAGCTGTAACTGGAAGTAAACTGACAACTGTGCAGCTGGGAAAAAAAAATAAAAATAAAAATCAAAGCCACAAAATTAACATCCCAACAAAAGTAATTTTTAATGAATAATGCGATTATTCATTAACCATTTCTTTTGTCAGACTGCTTGTTCTACGACCTTATTTTTTTTTCTGTTCTGCAGACCACTGTTGAATTAATACTGACTACTGTGCAATTCAGAAACCATGACTGTGTGTTCTGCACCCAGAATAAAACCAACACTTGCTACGAGTATGGAAGAGCATAAACATGAAGCAAGGTACAGAACTTTAACAAAGGTCTTATTTGCACACAAAATTATCTTGTGTGAAAATAAAATCCAAGCACCCACTGCACATCAATGATTATTCACATAAGGCAGAAACAGAATGGAGATGTGGTACTCCACTTCACATCTTTGAACATGACCTACTTAGACAGCAAACATCTGGGTATAGCTTGCCAGCCAATGGGTCAGAAGGAATTTGAAGGACCACAAATGCAAAGGTTTCAGTATAAGACAGTATGAATAGAGGAATGTACACATATTGAAGTCAAAATGGGGCTTGGGAGAATGACTTTGGACTTGCTCTTCCTGGCTTTCTGTATGAATTTCAACACTGGGAGCAACAGGAGAAAAATGTAAAGGAGGCTCCGGAGGCATTTCTACATGACAAAATTAATGAAGCTCTCTCTCAAAGGCAGAAGCAAGGAATAGAAACTGCTATACTTGGTGCCTGTCAGGGATGCAAGAAGGTCACAGCCTTCTCCCGGCAACAGGAAATCTTGTGAACTATTAATGCCTTACAAGTGGTCACTAAGTAAAGACTAAGGTTTAACATCTGAAGAACTGGTCTCCTCCTGAAACATAACTGGCACAAGAAAGCGCCTTGATGACAAAGACCATTCCTACACCCTTAATGCTTTTTGAAAATGGAGACAGAAGTGAGTTCTGTTTTGATTGCTGATGAAACACTCATGCCCAAAGCATGATAGTGCAAACCAAAGTCTGTGATCACAGACTTTAGAAACTGTTGTTCTTGACAATGCCTCCCACCTTACAACAGAGCTGTCTACAATGGCAGCTGCTACAGGACTGATGAGTGGAAAAGACTGCTTAGACAGACATGGTGCAAGGATTTACTACTGTAACTTCGACTTGCAAGCCCTTAACAGCCTGACTTATTACTGGGTCTTCTATCCATGAACACTGAATTCAAGATGTGGTAAATGGAACCATGTCAACTGCCACCACCATAACAACTCATGTCTTGGAGCAGGAAGACTAGAGACAGAGAATGAATGGTTTAAGACATTAAGCTCTAAAAGGAAAAAACACAAAGTACATCCAGTAATTACTAACACTTGCAATCAGGGTCGGCCTTAGGTCAAGTGGTGCCCTAGGCAAAAGGGCTCCACAGCACTCCCCCACACCACCTGGTGCCCCCATCCTGGTCTATTTGCACCATCCAGTTTACTGGAAAAGCGCCCCTGCTAGGGTGGTGCCCTAGGCAGCCGCTTATTTGGCCTATGCCTAAGGCCAGCTATACTTGCAGTGGTTCCAAATGTAGTTAGCAGTGTTAATTAACAGTAATGCTCAACGACCAGAACAGACTCTGAAGAGGCACCTGAAAAATAAAACTAATTTGCTCCATGTTACAGCAGCTTGGAGCCAGTCATGAAGGTAAGGAAACACATCCACCCCTTGCAAGTTCTAGTTCACTGCAGCTATGGAGATTTACTTCATCAATACTGTGGTGAATGAGATAAGACTCAATGAAACAAATCAGTGACAGACCCCTACCAGAAAATGCAGAAACCTCTGAATTAATTGGCAGTCTTGTGTATATACAAGTCCAAAGAGCATGTCCAGTCTCATAAAACAAAACAAAAAAACGGGGAAGAGCAAACTACAACTACACTGTGATCATCTGAAAGGATTCTTCTGGGATAATCTGATTCAGGCCACTTAAGACTGGGATGGTCCTGATGAGGTTTGTCATCTCAAAGAACCTGCAATAATAAGCTGATGCCTTCTGGTTTGATGGGACCTTCTAAATGGCTCTTACACTAAAGAGGTTTAACACCTGCATCTCTCGCTTTTGATGGGGTGGAACATTCAGCAAGGGAAGACAAACAGTGAGGCTACAGTAGGATGTAAAATGGAATTATGCTGCCTTGGAAACTACCCAAGCAGCACTGTTTAGTGAATTAGTCGTCAATGGCACTGTGAGAACAGAAATGGAAGTAGTAAATGATATCTGGAACTACAATTTTTGTTTCAGCTGTCCACTTAGTAGTAATCCTGTGCCTGAACCATCCTTGTCAGCTAGCTCTCACTGCAATTTCAGCACAGATAATGATATTTTACCCACATAAAGTATGGAGGACATGTAAATGCATTTTCCACTCCTGACCACAGCCTGCGATTTGGTTACATGGAGAACGTCAGTAAAACTGATGTGGGAGCTTTTGTAAGAGCAGCCATACAGCAACTGTAGGATCATGTTTAGGAGTCTCAACCCAGCTGTTTTAATAACGGAGACTCTGGAAATGATGCTACCACAAAGTCTTGTCTGAGAAACAATTTTATCCATGAATGTGACCATCTAGGAGAAAGGATGGGTAGTTGAAAAAGTCTGATGTAGGATCCTTAGTGGATAAGTGGTGGGTCTGTAGGCATTCCTCTTTCTGTTGCATCACCTTGGGTACCTTCCCAAAACTCGAATCATGGGGTGGAATGGGGAAAATCTATTCTCTCTTTCCTAAACATCTGTGATGAGAGAACCCTCTTCAAGAGTTTTCAAATATTTCCTCTTACACCTGTGCTTCCTAGCAGCCCTAGGAGAGAGAAAGAATCTACAAACAGAACAGTTAAAACATAACCAGACTGACAAGATGCCAGACATGGATCCTGCACAAGACATTTCAACACACTATCCTGCTAAGAGAACTGCTAGTGAGCATGAAGTGCAATTAAAGCAACTTTGCCAGTTGAGACAACCATTGTAATAGTAATAAGCATTGACTGTGATATATGAAGAACAGCATACACTGAAGTTTCAACATCAGTATCAGCGAAGTTGTGTACTGCGCAAAGCTCATGACAGCCAGATCAACAACACATGTGCTGAGCCCAACCATGACAACCAGATCCCTGGCACAGGGGCTAACATGTCAATGTGCTGTCAGCTTAACATCAACCTTGAAGGTCATAAGAAACTCCACTAACACCAAAGGCAGTACCAAAAGATAGACCAGCAGCACTGCAGGAATGCCTGAAGTTCATATAATCACTTGAAGCAATCCACAGCAACAAAGTCAATGTCAAGAAAGTTGTCAACAGCATCAGTGCCTATGGCTTAACTTCGAATTCCTTGGTACTAGTGCCCTAATAGAATTCAGTGAGGAGAAAGTACAGTTGTGTAAAATCTTACCATAACGGTAGATGTCCTTACCTTCACTGCTGTAGTATTCTTAACATATGGCATTCCCTGTCGTGGAAGTCCAACATCAGGCCAGTCTACCAAAGACTCCTGTTGCTTTAAAGGTATGCCGAATGCCACTTAAACTCTCCTTGCATAGGGTAGTACACAAATGTGACATTCAGGCCTACTATAATCAGAACCGATTGCCCCAGTAGGAACACCAGTCCAAGGAACCAAAGAAGTAATCTGTACATCCAAGAAGGCAAAGGACTAGGGGGGAAGGAGGCAGGGACAGAATACTGAAGAAATGAAGGCAAGGACATCTACCGTTATGGTAAGATTCTACACAACTGTTCCATGTCCTTACAGTCACTGCTGCAGTATTCTTAACGTATGGGAGAGTGCCAAAGCTCAATAGGAACCTAGGGAGGGGGAAGGGCAAAAGAGTCCCCTAATAAACCGTGAAGAATGGCACTAGCAAAACCAGCCCTAGTTCTAGGGATACAATCCAACTTGTATTGCTTGGTAAAGGTATGCACAGAAGTCCAGGTAGCTGCTTCAAGAATAGAATTAGTACCTATCCCCTTGAAAAAAGCACCGGAAGAAGCCACAGCTCTGGTAGAATAAGCCTTGATTGAAGAGGGAAGGCTGATGCCATGAAAAATGTAACTAAAATGAAATCCAAGAAGAAATAGTTTGCTTGGATACAGCAAGTCCTAAAGACATAGGATGAAAAGAAATGGACAACTGATCAGACTTTCTAATAGTATTAGTCATATCCAAATAAATCTTGAGTTGCCTATGCACGTCCAAAGTATGCAGCACTCTCTCACGGTCAGTTTGCGGATAAGGAAAATAAAGTAGGCAGAGTAATAGACTGATTAAATGATAGCTCAATAACCACCTTAGGTGTAAAAGAAGGGTTAGTAGTACACAAGGACACACTGTCCTCATGAAAGATCAAAAAAGGAGACAAAGTCATAAGAGCCTGTAACTCAGACACCCATCTGGCAGAAGTAAGACCTAAGAAAAGAACAGTCTTCCAGAAACAATGTTGCAAGGAAGCTGAAGCAACAGGCTCAAAAGGAGCCAGAGTCAACTTCTCTAAAACAAAATTAAGACACCCTTCCTGGGAGGTCTAACATTAAGGACACCTTTAAGAAATTGTTTCACCTCAAATCTAGAAGCTAAAGGAGGAGAAAAAGGGAGACAAGCAGAGATAACTGGTAAGTGGGCCTTAATAGAAGAGTAGGCCAAATCAGCATTGAGCAACCAAATGGAACATCCACAGTAAGTGGTTCCAGGTTATGAGAGACACCAAACAGAAAAACCTCTCATTTGGATAAGTAGGATTTCCTAGTAGTAGGTTTCCTAGACTCCTGCAGGACTTGCAGCACATCCTCAGACAAAACATGTCTATGAGGAATCAAAATCCTATCACCCACAGTGTCAGTTGAGACAAGGACAAGTGGGAATTGATGTGAGATCCCTTGTCTTTTGAGAGTAGATCCAGCCTGTAACGTAACTTGTGATGACTGCCCCTGGCTAACTGCAGAAGAGAGAACTTTTAGTTATGTACTCACCATAACTTCAGATGTTTGGGATCCATCTCGCCTACATTCTGAATGATGGGTTCGGAGCCGATCCCTCGGCTCCGACTCGGCACGCTTATGCCAAAGAGCGAAGTCTCTTATTGGCTGAGCTTACTATATCCCAGGATGCACCACCAACAGTCCCCCAGATCTAGTTTGTCCGCATACATGCACACATGCATACCCTGCTTATATAACATCGTCAGATGAAACAAGATAAAAACAGTGGAGCTCAAAACCGTTCTATCTCTTCTGATCTGCAAGGCACGGGGAAGGAGGGTGGGTATCAGGAATGTGGCGAGATGGATCCCAAACATCTGAAGTTATGGTGAGTACATAACTAAAAGATGTTATGTGATCCTATCTCGCCTACATTCTGAATGATGGGACAGCGTCCCTAGCACCTGAATCCTGGGTGGCTCACTGGAAAACACTCCGGAGTACCGTGGAACCAAATGAAGCTCGTCCTTTAGATGCCACATCCAATTTGTAGTGGGAAATGAAAGTGTGCGGGTTGGACCAAGTAGCCGCAGCACAAATTTCCGAAATAGCGAGCTTGGAATGAAAAGCTATAGAAGTAGCCATAGCTCTGGTAGAATGAGCTTTGATAGATGATGCGAGTTGCTTATTTGAAGAAGAATAGGCCTGAGTTATGCAATCTCTGATCCATTTTGAGATTGTAGCTTTTGTGATGGTTTGACCCAATTTATTATCAGAGAAGGACACAAACAACTGGTCTGACTTACGAAGTTGCTGGGTCCTGTCTAAATAGAAGCGTAATTGCCTGTGAACATCCAATTTATGGAGAGTGTATTCTGCCTCATTAGAGAATTTTGGAAAGAAAACTGGTAGTTCTAGGGATTGTTGAAGACAGAAACTAGAGCAGACCTTTGGGACAAAGGATGGATTAGGCCTAAGAGATACTCTATCTTTGTGGAAAATCAGATATGGTGGTTTAATAGACAGGGCTTGAAGCTCTGAGACTCTTCTTGCTGAAGTAATAGCCACTAAGAATGCCGTTTTCCATGACAGATATTTTAATCATGTAGCAGCCGGTTCAAAGGGGAGATGTTAATGCGAAGCACTAAATCAAGATCCCACGGAGGTGCAGGATGAAAAACTGGTGGTCTTAACAGACTCGCACCTTTAATGAATGTTTTGCATAGCCTGCTGCTCATCAAAGGAGGATCCGTGGATTCATGGAATTTAGAGATAGCAGCTAGTTGAACTTTAATAGTTGAGACAGAAGATCCCTGATTAAATAGGGATGTTAAGAATTTCAAAACCTCTGGGACAGGAGCAGTGATAGGGTCTAAGCCCTTGAGTTGAGCCCAGATAGCAAACCTCTTCCACTTACTGAGGTACAATTTGTTAGTGGTGGGTTTATGGGCGAAGACAAAATGTGAACAACTTCCGGGTCTAGTGTGTGGCTTCTGACTAAGGTCGGAAGTGGAGGAGCCAAGCTGTCAATTTCAGAGATTGAAGAGACTGATGCCAATGTCCCGACTGATGGATTAGCAAATCCGGAATCAGGTCTAAGGTCCACGGATCGTCCACTGCATGCTTTTTCAGGTAAGGAAACCATATCTGACGAGGCCAGTATGGGGCAATCAGAATCATTGAAGACCTTAGCTGGGAAGCTTTTTGAATGACTTTGGGAAGGAGTGGGATTGGAGGAAAAGCATAAAGCAACCCTGTTGGCCAGGGTTGAGCTAGAGCATCCATGGCCGGTACTTCCTGATATGGAATCAAGGAGAAGAACCTTTGGCACTTGGTGTTTTGTGGAGTCGCAAATAGGTCGCAGCACGGCCTCCCCCATCTCTTGAAAACCTGGGCTGCTACTGTGCGGTTTAGAGACCATTCGTGAGGAGAGAGAATTGTCCTGCTTAATTTGTCCGCCAATACATTCGACTTTCCCGGGATGTGAGTCGCTACCAAGAAGCGGTTGGTAGCTACAGCCCATTCCCACACTCTCATGGCCTCTCTGCAAAGGGGATACGATCTGGTCCCTCCTTGTTTGTTCAGATACCAAACCACCGACATGTTGTCTGTGTGGATGGCGATGATACCCTGAGGAAGGAACTTGTGTAAGGCCTGTAGGGATAAAAGTACAGCCCTCATCTCCAACACGTTGATGTGGAGAAGAGCTTCGTCCGGAAGCCAGGAGCCCTGAACTAGCCTGCCCAGACAATGCCCCCCCCACCCTATCTGGGAGGCATCTGTCGTCAGGGTAACCGCTGGAGGGGGGAGAACAAAGGGTTTGCCCTGATCTAAGTTGGATGTCTGAAGCCACCAGCGCAGGTCCCTTTGCATATTTCCGTAATCATGATGTGATGATTGAGGGGGAGATCTTGAAAGGTCCATTGAGTTGATAAGAGCCACTGAAGAATCCTCATGTGTAACCTTGCTAGAGGAACTAAAAGTACCGTGGCAGACATTGAGCCTAGAACCTGTAGGACCATCCTGGCTGGGGCTTTGGATCTCGAGATCAGAGCTTGAACTTGGCCCTGTAAGGTTCGGATCCTTTCGGCAGGAAGAAAGACACGCATCAATCTTGAGTCTATCTCTGCTCCTATAAACTTTATGCGCTGAGAGGGCAGCAAGACAGACTTTGACCAATTGAATGTAATCCCAGGGAAACACCCAGGAGATGGTGGCTTTGAGGTTGTCCATAAGTAGATGCCTGGTGGTGGCAGTCAGGAGCCAGTCGTCGAGATAGGGAAACACTTGGAATCCAAGGCTCCTCAGGTGAGCCGTCACTACTGCCAAACACTTGGTGAACACCCTGGGCCCTGTGGTGAGACCAAAGGGCAGAGCACAAAATTGGTAATGACTGGCTCCCAGGCTGAAGCGCAGATACCTTCTGGACGCCTGATGTATCGGTATGTGATAATAGGCGTCCTTGAGGTCTATGGAGCACATCCAAACATCCTTCTCCAACAACGGGAGAATGGATTGCAACGTGACCATTCGGAATTTGGATTTCGTAACGGATAGGTTCAGTCTGCTGAGATCTAATATTGGTCTCAGGTCCCCTGTCTTTTTTGGCACTAAAAAGAACCTGGAGTAATTTCCTGATCCGATTTGGTCTGTGGGGACCGGTTGGATGACTCCTTTTTGTAGCAGCTTTGAAGCTTCTGCGGCTGCTACTTCCCTTTGACTGGGTGGTGGGTCCGGGATTCTCTTGGACGGAGGGGGTGAGTATTTGAATGGGATGATGTAACCTCCGGCAATTATCCGAAGCACCCATCTGTCCTGAGTGATTGACTCCCAGGCTTTTAGGTGCTTGGCAAAGGGACAGGCGACTGGCTCGAGCAGCACAGCCGGGCAATCCCTCATGTCGTGTGGGAGGCTGAAGAGCCACGAAAGGACTCGCGGTCTCCAGAATTGCGGGGCCCTCTGCCGCCTCTGGGACGGCGTCTCCCTGAAAAATTTCCCGCCCTCTGCCTCTGGACGGGAATCTTCCTGCTGTTGGGAGAAAAACTTGCGAGATTTCGGAACCACATTTTCCCCTCCTTTGGCCTTGGGGTAAGGCCAAAGGGAGTGGAATAACGGGCCCCTACGGCAGATAACGTTTTCCCTCTTGCTCACAGCGGGTAAGGGTGTCTTTCACCTTGGGTCCAAACAATGAGGACCCATCAAAGGGAGCGTCGCGAAGGAAGACTTGAAGGCCTCCAAACTGACACAAGCAGAGCCAGGCCTGTCTCACGTGAGCCACGCCTGTGCCTGCCTCTACCGCCCCTTCGGCCGCATAAGAAATGAGCCTCATGGACGAGTTAGCAATTGACGTAAGGATAGCCAACTGAGAGCTAACGGACTGGGCTAGCTGCTCAGGTAGGTTACCCGAGAGGAGTCTGACAACTCCTTGACCAGATCCCTCTGAAGCCTAGTAAAATGTGCCAAATAATTCAGAGACCTTAAGGTAAAGGCCGCTGAAGTACCTATCCATACTCCTAGACTCCTTATTAGGAGGATGGATGGACGTTGAAGCCTCTGCCACGTCCTGCTGTGTAGCAGATGCCACCACCATGGCATCTACAGCCACGCCCTTGGTAAGGAACTCCTTCTCGGGAGCAGATAAGAATTTGTTTGGACGAGAAGGGACTGGTTCCACAGTATCCGGTGTTCCCACGCCCTTCGACAAACTAAATCCAGAAGCTCGTCGGGCGGAGACACCCAGGAGGCGGAGGGCTGAGCCCCAAAGGCCTTGAGGAGCACTGATTCGTCCGCAGAGGGGGTTTGGACATCCAGCCGCCTCGTTGTTTGAGGATCTCCAAGATGTCTGCAAAGGAGACATCATCCGAGGACGACTTAGGGACCCCTCTGCATCATCCATATCCGTGTCCGATGTGATAGACTCGGGGAGTCCACGTGCTTCCTCTTGCACGATCTCTTCCTTGGGGTTCCTCTGGAGAGGACTCGAAAACCCTCAGGAAGAGGGAACCCCCACTGGGGTAACCTCAGGCCTCGGGGCTCCGCTGGCCATAGACAGGGAACTACCAAGGACCCAGTCTCCACGCCCAGGGAAGGTGCTGGTAAAACCGAGAGATGGCGAAGAGGATTTGGCCAAGGCACTCCTCATGGCCCTGAAAGCCGGACCTCCAGAATCCTGGGAGCGTCCAGTCTCCGGGCCATGATAGTAGACGGAAGTCCCGCAGCCAAGCACCGAGGAGGCTCGGAACCGAGAGCATCGGTCCCGAAACATCACCCTCGGGTCCAGCCGAAGAAGTCCGCGTACCAAACTCGGACCCGAGGGCCCGGGTTGGAGTAAGGGTCGGAGCCGACCCTGAGATCTCCACCGGCTCCAAGAGCACCTGCTCCGGAGCCGAAGCAGTCGGAGGAGGAATAGCAATGGGATGGGTCATGGCCATCGGCTCCGAAGCCAACTGGGTCGGAGCCGAAACAATTTTTTGGAAGACTGGGGACTGGAAAAGTCTTTGGAGCACCCTGTCTATATCAGAATCCGACATTCTCAAGACCGAGAGGAAACAGAACGGGGTCGAGAAGACCTCTCCTCGGCCCCAGGGGACTAGGGGACCGGCTCCGAGGCGACTCGATGAGAATCGGCGCCGAGGAAACACACACACCAGATTCCATCGGTGCCGAGGTGACTTCGCCGAGGAGGAAGTGTCTGAGCGGGTGACCCTTGTCGGCTCCGAGAGCAGTGGAGCCGGCGGTGACCCGCCTCTCGATGCCCCAGCAATCGGCTCCGAAGTCGAGGAGTGCTGGAGGCATCGAGCAGACCTCGGCTCAAGTCTTTGAGCCGAGGCCTGCCTAGGTCTCTTGGCAGTCGGATCCGACGGACTGGTCGGAGCCAAGCCCTTTTTTGGCAGGAGTCGGAGCGGAAGACAAGGCTTCTTCAAAAGAGGGTTTAATCAACCCTTTAAGAATTAATTTATTTTTCTCTCCTGGAGGACCCTAGAGGAAAAAGCGTGACATACGCTATGACTCCTGCAAGTGCTTAGCCCCTAAACAATAAACACAAAGTAGATGGTCATCAGTAACAGACATCTTAAAAGCACACTTAGTACATTTTTAAAGCCCGAAGGCCTAGGGCTTGAGACATAATGTTAGCAATTACTGACAGGAAATTTAACCACTGTAGAATCGGTTAGACAAAAAAAAAAGGCTTATAGAAACTGTGTAAACACAACCTTAGGTGTACAAACCGGGAACTTTAACACAGTAAAAAGTTCAGTAATAGAGTTTAACCGAAAAGGCCCTGGATTGAAAGGGGCGCCAAACAAACTCTACCCAATCACACACAATAAGTCCAATACACAATCGAACACAGCAATAGCAATAGCAAAAGCAATAGCCGTTAAAACGGCTTTTGTGAAATATAAGCACAAAAACTGACAGAAAAAGTAGTAATAAAGCTACTCAGCCCAGCCAGCTCGAGACCACGTCCTTGCAGTTAAGCGGCAAACGAGATCTGGGGGACTGTTGGTGGTGCATCCTGGGATATAGTAAGCTCAGCCAATAAGAGACTTCGCTCTTTGGCATAAGCGTGCCGAGTCGGAGCCGAGGGATCGGCACCGAACCCATCATTCAGAATGTAGGCGAGATAGGATCACATAACATCCAGTGTTGCTACAGCCAAAAGGGAGCCACCAACAAGACTCTGAGAACATCCAGTTGAATTTTGAACAAGGCCTTCAGAATGAGAGGAAAGTGAGGGAATGCATAAAGAAACATCCCCTTCCAAGAAAATGAGAGAGCATCCACCCTCCACAGCAGAGGACCTGGGTCTCTAAAAACAGAGGAAGATGTCTGTTTAGAGAGGAGAGGCAAAAAATCCACTTGAGGAGTACCCCACTGGTAGATAATGTCCAGAAACAAATCCATGTGAAGTATCCATTTGTGGGACTGAGTTAAGGACCTGCTCAGCGTGTCTGCCACAATGTTTTGACCAGAAGAGAGATAAACTGCCTGAAGAGTCACTTGATGGCAAGATTCCTTACCAGAAGTGCCAACTAGCAGAGAGGATAAGAGCTCGTTCCTCACTGTTTGTTGGACAACAACACTGTGGTATTGTCTTTCAGTACCTTTAGAGGTCCTGGAGAGAAAAGTGGATAAAAGCCCGAAGACCCAGCAGAAGAGCTCTCATCTCTTTGACACTGATATGCTTCTCCTGTGATGAGGGGACCACACCCCCTGAACTTTTAGGGAGCCAAATGTCACCCCCCATCCCATGTCTGAAGCATCTGTGAACAATTCCTGAGAGGGAAGAGGAGGATAAAAAGGATCCCTGTATTCAGAGAAGAGTTCTAAATCCACCAGTGAAGCTCCTATCTGAGATAATGCAGAAGAGGAGCTACAAAGTCTAGATGATGTGCATGTTGAAACCATACGGACGTCAGATACCATGGAAGCTTTCTCATGTAAAGTTTGGCCAAAGGAAGCATCAGAATGGTGGAAGCCATAAAACCAGAGTTCTCAGAAACTCCCTGGTAGTAATGGAAACCAGAGAAAGAAGTATGTGAAAGAAATAAACAAGAGTTAAGGCCTTTGGAGAGGACAGGGAAGCCAGCATTGGCAATGGCTGAATCCTACAACCCAGAAAAACACGATCCTGAGAAGGAGTCGGAGAAGACTTGGAAATTTACAATGAACTCCAGACTCTGAAGAAAGGAAACGGCAAAATGAAGATTTTGCAAAAGGGTCTCTGGAGAGGACACCTGAATCAACAAGTCATCCATGTAAGGACACATTTGGATCCTTTGAAACCTGCAAAAAGCAATCAAAGGAGCAAGGCATTTCGTGAACATCCTTGGGACAAGCAGAATGGCCAGAGGACAAAGCAGAAAACTGAAAATGCCAGGAAGCAGAGAAACACAAAAACATCCTGAAAAGAGGTGGATCAGAATACAGAGACAATCATCCTTGAGATCCAGAGACACCATATAGGTCTGAGGCAGCAAGAGAGGAAACAATCTGAAAAGACAACATCCAAAAGGAAGCCACTTTTTAAAAAAGTGTTTAGATGAGACCGGTCTCCAAGTGCCCTCTTTCTGGGCACTAGAAACTTGGAGTAGAACCCCTTTCCCCCTTTGGGACACAGGCACCTCTTGAAAAGTACCCAGAGTCAAGACATTTTGAAGAACCTTTGGGAACAAGGGAAGTTGTTCCTGATGAGGACAGAATTTCCACACCATGAAGTACCAATCAATTGTGAAGAGCACAAACAAGTGGGCAGAACTATGCAAACAGTAAAAAATCTCATGAGAAAGAACAGTAACAAAAGCTAAGAAGATAACACTGTCTCAAAAGATGACTTGGACACAACATCAACTCATAAGTGGCATGCAAAATTCCTCAACTCATAAGTGGCATGCAAAATTCCTAAAAGTGTTCCACACAGTATCTAAAGATTATGCTGAAAGAAGACTGTGGAGTACGATGTTGCCCTAATGGAATAGGCCACAGCTGCATCCTGAAAAGAACCGTCATGTTTTGTAGGATAAGTTTACATGGCTATAAAATCACCTGAATAGTGTGGAGTTTGGATATTTTATGGCTTAGTCAGACTTTGGCAAAGGACACAAACAGCTGATTTGGTCATGTAAATCTTTTTAGCTCTGTCAATATAAAATCTATGATGCAAATGAGTAAATATTTCTCATTAATACAATACCCAGGAAAGAAAACAGGTAGGAGAAGTCTCTAGTGGAGACTGGTCTCTATAGGCACCTTAGGTATGAAACAGGGATCAACTCTGAAAATATATTACTATTAAAAAATGAAAAATATTAGTCTGAAATAGTGTGAAGCTCTAACCCTCTCTTGGCATAAACAAAGGCTTTCATGAAGGTCTTCTAGGAACAATACTTTAAATCCACAGAACAGACAGGTTCAGAGGGAGGTAATTAAAGTTTACTAGCATGAAATATGAACACCAAGGTAGTCTAAGGAAAAAAGCACCCTTGTGAAAAGATATGCTTACTCAGAGTGATGTCAGACAGAAGTCTAACCAGAATAGAAACTTGGAAATTACTGCAAGATGGACTTTGAGAGATTAATATTTGTTACAGCAAAAACTGCAGCTCAAAAGCCACTGTGTCAAGCACAGCATTTTTCTTTCATTTACATCCTACAGTAAATGGCATAAAAAATGGTCACAGTAGCACACTGACTGACTTCTGTCAACTTAATACGCAAGCTATTTATGGGCCTTCATTACAAGATACTCTGTTGGACTGGAATACTGGGCACTGCACACATTTGAAGGTTAGTTCAGACTGTATGCAGTAATTACCATGGACAAGAAAGAATGTTATTTCGTTTTAGATAAAAAAAAAAAGAAAGTTTTAACAGACAACCTACAACTCCAACCTTATTAGCTGAAGCAATAAAAAAAAAAAAAAAAAAAAAAAAAAAAATTCTTTTGGGATAAGAAATTCAGTTCTACTGATGATGCTGGCTCAGAAATGGAAAGAGCAAGTTTCTGCAACACAAAAAACATTTTTTATAGGGAGAGCACTCCCGTAACATAAGCCTCATAAGAAAAAGTCTAAGAAAATACTTTGCTTTTTTAGGGAAAGCCATCGATAACGCAATATCAATGTGGAATGAAGAGATGGAGTTTAAATTAGAAACTTAAGAAAATTCAGTAAGATGCTTTAAGATCAGAAGAACTAAAGCTGTAAAAGGTCTATTTCTATGATCAGCAGCCCAAAACAGAACCTCTTCTACTTGGCTTTGTACATTTCTCCAAGTAGATTATCCATGATAAGAGGGTACAGCGTATCATATTCTATCAGAAAGGCCATCAAAACCGCTAAGTAAATTGGAAGAGGTGAAATGATAGGATGACAATGAAATCTGGCAAAGTCTTCTTGGATAGATAACGTCAAAAAAAGTCTACTGTAAAGAGACAGTTTAAGGGGAAGGTTGTACAAGGTAGAACTGTAGCACGAAAAACAATGTCAGAGTCAAAAGAAGCTATAAGGGCAATCACTGCCATGTGGCATCTTGCCTTCTGAAAAAATATATATCATCAGGAAAGGGGGAAAAAGCATGACCATGAAGCCAGAACTTCACTATGGTATCCTAAATCGGACGACTGGGTAGCAGAATCAAGGAAAATATCTGCAGCATCCTACACCCATTGAGGATGCAAAGAGGACAAAACCAGGCTTCACTCCATTTTCAGAATATCTTTCTTGCTGTACACAAGCTCAGGGACCACTCATGTGTCATGAGAAGATAATGACCGTTTATCCACTACAAATACATTTTCCTCTGGAATATTTATGAATGACAGGAATCATTCACTCTTGATAGCTCGGTCCCAAATCCTCAGTTCATCTCTACAAAGTGGGTTAGACAGAGTTCCTCCTTTTCTGTGGATACATCAAACAATGACAAGTTGTTCAGCTTACCAAGCAGATAGTCTGAGAGAAAATTAATTTAAGGCCAACATTAACAGAAACACAGATCTCCATTCTAAAAACACAAATGCACAAACAGGATTCCTTGTTTAACAATGTCCCCTGTGAAACAGATGCATCTGAAATAATGACAACTAATGGATTGTCCAAGTTGATAAAAGGTGTTCTAGAGTACAACTTGCTTTAAACACCACCATTTCACACCTTTTGCAGGCTCTAGATAATCTCAACAGGGTATCAAAGGAATCTATCCCATGGGGAACAACAAGAGTGCAACAGGAAAAAGGTTTCACACACCCTTGACTAGTGATTCTTGAAGCAAGCAGCATCTCTAAAATTGCCGGAAATAGAAAGCCCAGCCAAAAAAACAAAGAACTGCCACTAAAACTAGCCCCATCTGAATATTTCGGGTTAGAACAAAATAAAAACTTTTATTGCTCATCAGCTACCTGTCAAATTTCTCAAGCTAATTGCTACACAGATTATCTTTGTCCCACAGCTTCTTTATAAATATTCTTGCTATGATATAGCCATTGCTCTAAACGGATAGTCTTCCATCAAGAGATGTGTGATTCTCTGCAAGAATTCTGGTAAAAAAAAACACAGGGACCCACAATAAATATGAAGATGCCTGTAACTCTACTTGTCATCTCACTCCCATCCAATCTGCACTGAAAAGTGTAATCAATCTTTAAATCCAGAGCATGCATATTAAACATATAAACATACAGACACACCCTTTACAAATAAAAATTAATAAACATTAACTAAACCACACAAAAATCACATCCTTTGAATAATACATATACTGCTCTAAAAAATAAATGTACTCCAATGTACCACAGGATGAACTTTTAACACTCATCGGTACAATGATTTTCAGGTGACTAATTAGTCTGTGTGACTTTTAACTCCATGTCCAAGCAGCAGACGGACAGTCTCACAGACAAAAAAAAAAAAATCCACACATGACCTTCTATCCCAGGGCTTCAGAAGCCCAACAAAAATTAAACTCGCTTTCTCTCCTCTCTCTATAAAGAATCAAATTAAATAAGAATAGAAAGTACTGCATGTAAATGTAAGTTTCCTGTTAGCATAGTCAAACTTTTGTGAGAGGAAGGAACAAAAAAGGTACTGCTTTCTGTTTACCTGAAGTAGCGTTTCAAGGAGCAGTAAGCTTTAAAGTTGTGTTTAAAGTTTAAATATGCAAATGTATGCACATGTGAGAAGCCATCTTCACTTTTTTAAACAGCTAATACTATTTTACATGCTGCAGTGTTTACTTAACACCACTTACTATAATTTTCTGTACTGTTTTACTGAAAAATAACTGTAGGTTTCACTCAAGGCGGTCATATTTTTCCATTATAAACAATTACTTTTCACTGCAAGCTCCAATCAGACTGTAATATTCTCCTCTGTAAACAATCACCTTTTCCTTAACTTACTAACACACTTCAAAATCTCTCCTTCTCGATCTTGTGCACATTGTCATGAGAACTCCACAAGCTACAAATCCTGGAGGGTACAAGAGTATTCTAAGTTACACTAGCCAATTCCTTGTCTATAGAAGCCATATGCATTTTTGAAAACAGGATAGGACCCTTTTGTCAGTCAATTAATGTAACGTCCGGTTAACATCCCACTGAACTGCCACCAATTAATGTGAAGTCCCTAACTATCCTGGGTCAGTAAGTAAGGAGCTTCAAACTTCACTACTGACTCCAGTGTGAGACTGTCAGTTAAACGGGAATAATATTTCACAATTCTCCCCCAAGACCACAACAGGAGCATGCTCTACAGCCTGGGTCTGGACTGTAAACTTCTGTCCCCCCAATGTAACTCCTTATAACACGTTTCAGAGCAATGTGTCCCAGTTTAAGACCTCCAATACACTCACTTAAATTTCACACATCCAAAGACTTTTGGGAAAGCCTGACACAGATTTCCAGCTATGTCCCTTTCCCAAAATAATGCAGTAATGCTTCCACCAATCAGAGTGTCATCATGCCCTTCTAAAGGGGTGCCCAATTATGAAAATTAAATATCGAAACAAATAGTAGCAAATGGCCTAAGCAGCCAGGCTTTCAGAGTGGCCAAGTAAGTATAAGCACTCTCAAATCAAAGAAAAACATTGACTGACCAGCTACAATGTAAATTATTAAAAAAATATTTAATATTGAGCAAAATGATTAAAAATGTAAAACAGTAATTCCCAATACTCACTCACATAGGTTCATAGGTTGGTACTGGGCTATCGGCCCTAGGACCTATACCAGCCTAGCCATAACAATTCCCTGGATATTTCTTTCCACAGTATTTATTTCCCTGGACCCCTGTCTAGCAGGGCGACGGACGTGATCCCTTCGGTGAATTTCCTATCTCCCATCCAATCGTCAAGGTTCCTTTTGAAGAGGGCCAAGGAGGCACTCTGCTCGTCATGTATGGGCAGTCTCTTACAGAGTCTGGGGAGTCGCTGGGTCAGGAACCTAACCATCCAGCATGTTTTGTTCATTGTGATGACAAGGTTTAGATACCTGGAGCGTGTGGCTTTGAGGGACTGGGATTTCTTTACGTGGAGCATGTCCAACAGCTCAGTGTTTGACATGGCCTTGTATGTTAAGCAGAGATCGCCACTGAGGAGACGATATGCCACAGAGTATAGCTGGAGTTATGTTAGACGGTCAGCATAGGACATCTGCTTTAGGCATGTGATTCTTTCAGTGAGGTATTTCTGCAGCCTTTCCAGCTGTTGCAGATGTCTTGTGAGGTACATACCAAACAGGGGCATTGTACTCTATAACAGGCCTAATGAGGGATGAGTACAGTGGGACAATGACCTCCTTTTTTCTGGACGAAAATCCCACAGTGATGAGGTGTGCCATATAGGATTTCCTGACTGTTGTGGCAATGTGGTTTTTGAAGGCAAGACCACTGTCCACCTGTGTCCCTTAGTCTCTCATCGCACTTTTGGTGTTTACTGTACTGCCACCTATGTGGTAATTTATGGGTACATGTTTGTTCCCCAAACGAGATAGCTATACATTTCTTGGCATTAAGCTCAAGCCCATGGCTCTGGCACCAAGCATCTGTTTCTGTAAGGCCCTTTTGTAGAATATCCACATCATTTGGGATTCAATAATGGCTCCCAGTTTGCAGTCATCTGCTAACTTTGTTAGTCAGAGTCCCTTAGTGTTATCCTGTACTTCAGTGAAGTAGATGCCAAACAAAAGCGGTCCAGGACTTAACTCGGAGGTACTCCACTTGTCTGGAGCTGGATTTGGAGTTGGCTACTTTTACAGTCATGGATTGGGGATGGTGTTGAATGCCTTGGCGAGGTCCAGGTAGGCTGTGTGGACCACCTTACCCTCGTCGACAGCTCTGGAGACTGATTCAAAGTAGTCAATCAGGTTCAGGAGACAAGATCGGCCCTTCGTGAACCCAAACTGGGTGGGGTCCAGTGTTTGAAGGTTGCCAATGTTTTTGTTTACAAGTTCCATGATAATGTGTTCCATGCCCTTGCAGATCAGGCTCGTCAGACTGATGGGACGGTAGTTCCCAGGATCCAAGGTGGATCCCCCCCTTGTGGATTGGAATAACTGTAGCTGTGCGCCACTCAGTGGGCACGAAGCCTGAGGTGAGGCTATGATTAAACATGACACTTGCGTGAGGTGCCAGTTCATTTTGTAGTTCATGTAGTATACAGCCCAGGATGTCATCTGGTCCCATGGATGCTGTATTCTTAGCTTTGGAGAGTGTGGTTTCTACCTGTGTGGCCGTGATTACCGGAATTTGGCAATCTTTTCTGTATTGAGATGGGCCCTTTAGGGGGTGAAGTTGGCACTAAATCGATCTGCCAGGATATTGGCAACATCCTTGGGATCAGTATATTTAATGCCATTCTGTTGTAGCTCAGAGAAAATCTAAGCATTGCCATTTACATTCTTGACATAACTATAGAATGCCTTGTGGTCGGCTTTGGAAACTTTGGCAATTTTATTTTCATAATTAGCTTTGGAGGATATTATGAGAGATCTCAGCTTCTTACGGAGGCTAAGGGAGTTTTTTGCATTCTGGGATTTTCCTCTTTTCTGCAACAGTTTCTTCCTTCTGTTGTATAGTTTGTTTACGGCAGGGGACCACCAGATTGGCTTCCTTTTTTTGGAGGACTGCATCTTGGTTCTATTTGGGATGGCATGATTTATGCATGAGTGGATGTGCTCGTACAGTGCCTTAGTGTAGGATTCAGCAGTCGAACTTTCAGCTCCCGTCTGCATGGGTGTCATGAAGTTTGTCACTTCTGACTTCAGTAGCATGAAGTTGGCTTTGGAGAAGTTTTTTTACGGAGGTTTCCTTACTGGGGGGTAGGGGTGGGATGTGGATGTCAAAGGTGATTTGCTTCTGGTCAGACCTGACTAATGAGGGGGTGACCACTGGTGTGGAGCATCTATCTCCCATGTTGGTAATGACCAGGTCTAGGATATTGGAGCCCCTGGTGGGACAATGGATTAGCTGATCCAGGGTGTTGGAATTTAAAAAATGCCAAGAACTGTTGGGAAAAGGTACTGGTACCAAGGTAGTTTTCCCAGTTAATGGCAGGGTAGTTGAAATCACCCAGTATTAGGGTGTTTGGTTGTATCTTAATATTTTCCAGTATGTTTAGAAAGGTGTAGTAAGGATCTTGGGGCATGGTGGGGGATCTGTAGCAAGCTACAATTTGGATTGAAGTGTTACCTAGCGTTAGTTGCACCTGGAGAATTTCATATGCATTGTGTTGGGCAACTAACCTGGGGGTGTGAATATGGACAATTCTCCACCTTTAGTGCTTCGGTCTTGGTTTGGTGGCCGAAAAGTGTGGTAAGAGTTGCAGCCTGGTATTGCAGGGGTGCACTCTGGAGCCCTGAACCAGGTCTCAGTTACTGCACAGATATCGATGTTCTCCATTTTTAGGAGTGCCTCGAGAGAGTGCATTTTGATGTTTAGACTTCTAGCATTGAGTAGCATTACCTTCAGATTTTGCATGCTTGTATCTGTTATGGTGGTGGTTTTGTCCTTTGAACCTTGCCTAAAAAGGCACTATAGGGGTTGGCAAGAGCTTTAGCCAGTAACCTGAATCCCAGGGGGGACAGGTGCAGACCATCTCTGGCAAAGCATCGTGGTTTGTCGATCATGTCGCCCCAGGCAGACAGATACCGGATCCCCTTTGAATGACACCAGAAGCTTAGCCAATTGTTGACCGGGAAAATGAAATCAATACTGTAGGAGAGAGATCCAACATTCAGAAAAACTCTAGCTGATTAGTTAGTTAGGAAATTATAACTAAAGAACACTGTCCCTGATCTGAACTAAATTACTACAACAGAACAAAGGCAGGCTTACAGTTCTTGGGGAGTCCTTTTTTGGGTATCCAGTGCATCTGTGAACAACTAACAATGGACTGACTTCAACTGTCTTCAGCAGGCTCTTTTATGGACTAGCCTGTCAACTGTTCCAGTTCTAATTTTCATTTCATATTTTGAAAAATCAACCAATAGCTGTTTTCTAAAAGTTCCTTCCTGTCTTTCAGCTTCTGACAGTAACACATAGCAACTGTCAACATTCCAATGACATATCTGCAGATCAGCTGAATCTGAGACAGTTTGCCTTTAGAATCTTTCTTCACAAACATGTGCAGTTAGAAATGTAAAAGTACACTTTTCAAGTCTTTAAAATATTCTGTACAAAGATTATAAATCGTTATGTAAGAACTTATCATAGTTAGCCATGCTAGCATAAAATACACAGGTTAATCTGAAATTATATTTTACACAAAACCTCAGCCAAACATGCTAGCACAGATGACAGTATCTAATTTCTTCACAACAACCCCCCCCCCCCCATGACAAGCATGGTTTTCAAGTGACCCTTGAGAAACAATGCTTGAGAAAAATGGGGCTGGCAATATCAACCCACTCCTCTCCTGGGCAACCCATTTGCATTGGCATTATTAACCTCACTCCAGCCCCCACTCCACAATCCGAAGCATCCACTTACAGAAGAACTCTATTATAATCTGGGCTGGCTAACACAGGGGGTCCTCCCAAAATCTCCTTAAGTTTTTGGAATGCCTGTTCACAATCTGTATTCCACACTACCTTATCCAGTTTATTCTCCTAGTTGGGTCAGTAAGGGGTGCAACCACTGCACCACAACTGGGCACATTTTCCACAGGACCCTGCTGTCCTAGAAATACTCTCCATTTCTTTTTAGTAACAAGAACTGTCCACGCTTGAATAGGTTCTGGCCTAACCTTACCACTCCTCACTCTGTGTCCTAAGTAAATGACCACTGCAATACCCACCTGACACTTAATGGGTTTGATTGTTAACTTTGCCCCTTTAGACTGGTCTGCCAATGCCCATAGCATAGTAGAGTTTAACCCCTCCACAAGACCATTAGTCTGGGGATAGAAGGGGGTATTCTTTAAATGTTTCACTCCACAACACTTCCACAAACAAGTCATCTCCCTTGGAAAACCTACCCTGCTGAAAATTTCTACCAAAGCATTTGCTACCTTTTCTACATCAATATCACCTGCAAAAGGAATATCAGGGACTACAGCAAGAAGTGGCAGATAACAGGCTTTAGGCTCTACCAATTGCTGTTCTACCTCAGCTTCCAACCCTCTCTTAGGAGTCCATTTTCCATACAGCAAACCTTCCTTCTCTGCCCCAATATCACCTGCACAAGGAATATTAGGGAATACAGTTAGAAGTGGCAAACGGTAGGCTCTAGGTTTGACCAAATGCCATACGACTTTGCCTTCTAACCCACATCCAGGAGTCCACCCTTTATACAACAAACCTTTGTTCCAGTATACAGACTTCCCTCTTTCTTGAGCCTCAGCTGCTTCCTTAGCAACTTCCCCCAAGCTTTGTAGTGTAGAGTCTGTAAGTTGAGCCGGTCTCAAACTCTACATTTGTGACCCTTCCAGGTTCCACTTCCACAGGAAGCCTAGCAACTTCCAAAAGCTGCACTTCACTACCAATCTGGGTACCATCGCTCCCCTCCGTCTTTGCAGTCAATTTGTCCAAGGGAACATCAGTACCTCCCAGCAGCTGTGGCTCACTTTCAGACTTAACTGCTACATGATAACTCCTTCTCTGAAACAGCCACCATACGAGTCCTGGCTTCAAGTACGAGATCTGTTTGGGTCTCCCCCAGGCTACCGAACCTACATGCCTTTCTCCAAGCTTGACTGCGAGTCACTGCTTGTACACAAGGTACTGCATCATCAAAGTCATTCCCTATCAGGACATCTGCAAGAATATCCTCAAACACACCTATCTACTTGCTTCTTCTTTCACCCTCCCAGTTAAGATGAACCCTAACCAAATATATCTGGATTGGGGTCCATCTCAAAGCTCTGACTGGAGTGGACTGTCCAAGCAAGTACTGCTCTACTCTAGTCACTGCAAGCCTCACATTAGTTATATTAGAAGCCGTCTCTCTCTCAGCATTAACCTGTTTACCATCTACTAAAACAGGATACAAATTCTGATCACAGACTGGCACACCTGTTGTTTCCAAACAACTTACCACTGGCAGTTTACCACCATTACTTGCTGGCTCCCCTCACCTTCTGTTTCTCACCTTGCCTCACTGGACATTTTATGTGCCCTCTGGTTACACTTGAAACATCTAATGCCAAACCATGTACTTGGATTGTTGTTTTCCCTGTTAACTGGTGTACTCTCTTGGAGTGGTTTACACTGCCCTCAATGGGTTCCTTGTGCAGCACTGGGTAACCCTTTCTTATGCACTGGTGCTCTGCTTTCCCTTTCCTCCCCTCCCCAACTCCTCTGCAGAGTTACACACACTGCCTGCTAACTGGATTCTCATGTCATCAGGCAAGGTACTGAGGGGCTCGTTCCCTCACAAAAAGGTCTGCCAGTCCCTCAAAAGTGGTGACCTGACGCCCACTCACCCATATGTGAAAGTAAATACTTAAAATTAGCAATATAATCACATACACTCATCTGCCTTGCATCTATCTTCACAAAACATTTTCCTATAAGGTTCAGGTGTTAAAGAACGGTCTTCTAGATAGTTAACATAATCCACAGTCTACACCAGACAATTTTTAACATGGCCAGAAAGTACAGTTGTGTACACTTACCATAAAATGTAGATGTTCGAGTGTATTCAGTGTTGCAGTCATCACATTTGGGTTATCCCTGCCAGGGTAGTCCTCGGCCAGCCCAAATACCAGAGACTTAGTACTTCTGCGTCAGTTGTGGTCGCTTTTGAGGACTGATGTTAGATCATCAGTGGTATAAAGTAAGGCAGCCGACGCCATTACATCCGTTTTTCTTGCCCTAACCTGTCAGGAGCCCCCAAAGTAGGAGGCCATGTTTTGGTGAAAGAACCTCACCAGTGGAAAATAAATACCAATATTTCCCTTGTAAGGAAAGAACAACAAGGAAGAATGGCAACACAAGGAGAAAGAGAAAAAAGGGGGATGGAGGGAGGGAAACCAGGACTGCAACAGTGAATACACTCGAACATCTACATTTATGGTAAGTGTACACAACTGTACTATGTTCTTCGTGTTTCGCTGTTGCAGTCATCACATTTGGGTAGATTCCCAAAGCTGAGGAAATGGGAGGAGGCAGTCAAGGAAGCTAGGGGCTAGCTAGGATGCCCTGCAAGACTGCAGAGGCAAATCTTGCCCTGGATTTGGAGAAGAGAGGCAGGTGGTAATGAAAGTGTGAACTGATGTCCAGGTTGCAGCCTCCAGGATGTCCCTGGTGGGGACTCCTCTGAGGAAAGCTGCAGATGTGGAGTTTGTTTGCTCTGGTGGAGTTTGTCCTGACCCCCCCCCCCCTTGGGGAGAGGCTTACAATGCTGCTTGTAGCAGAAACGGATGCAGTGTGCTATCCATTTGGAAATGGTTTGCTTTGAGATGGCTTTGTCTTCTGCCCCTGAAGCAAAACTAATTGGCAATTAATCAGACTTTCTGAAGGATTTAGTTCTGTCCAGATAGAATCTGAGCTGTCTGTGCACATCTAGAGAGTGAAGAATCCTTTCCCCCTTGTTCTGGGGATTAAGAAAGAAGGCGAGCAAATGAATGGATCGGTTGAGAGCCACTCTGGACACCACCTTGGGCATGAAGGATGGGTTAGTTCTGAGGGATACTCTGTCTGCATGGAAGATGATCAAAGGGTGTGAGAAAAGGGGCTGCTCAGTGGGAAAATGAGCAGAAATAGCAGAGGCATGAATTTTTATAGAGAGGAGGGAGAGACCACTGTGTAGTAGGTCAGCTAAGTAATCCAGGATGAGAGTGATGGAGGGATGTGCCATATTGGCCCCCTTAGCCTGGGTCCAAGTGCAGAACCTTTTCCATTTATCTGCACAA
The DNA here is from genome assembly GCF_019279795.1 of Protopterus annectens. Classification (NCBI taxonomy): domain Eukaryota; kingdom Metazoa; phylum Chordata; order Ceratodontiformes; family Protopteridae; genus Protopterus; species Protopterus annectens. The sequence continues at coordinate 1,822,184,027 of NC_056735.1, forward strand.
GACTTTCTGGTGCTAGGGCGTCTGGCCTCATGGATAACATCCAGAACCTGTTTACTGAGGATGGCAGATTGGATCAGGGTTAGGGAATAAGCCAAGCTGCCAAATTGAGTGTCTGCAATTGGGGGTGCATGAATTCTCCTTCCCTCTGGGTTAGGATGGTTGGAATTTGAGGAAGACACCATGGAGGCAGTGGGGACAGGCTGGGCAGCAAGGGGTACCAGTGCTGTCTGGGCCAGTCTTGAGCTATAAAAATGGTCCTTGGTTTTTCCTCCCTTATTTTGAGCAGTACCTTGGGGATGACAGGAAGGGGAAGAAAGGCATAGACCAAGAGACTGACCCAGGGAAAGGACAGGGCATCCACTTTCCAAGCAGTGTAGTGATGCTCCCTGGTGCAGAATTTGCTGATGGTTGGTGTGGGAGACAGAGAGGTCGACCTTCAGGGTTCCCCATTTCTGAGTTATTAGGGTGAAGGTACTTCTGTTGAGCTGCCACTAGTGGGTCCAGACATTTCCTGCTTAATTGGTCTGCCAGGGAGTTGAGAGAGCCTGGTAGGTATTGTGCTAACAGGTGTAGCTGCATGTAAGAGGCTGAGAGCCAAACGGTCATGGCTAGCCTGCATAGAGGGAGTCCCTCCCTGCTTGTTGATGTACCACATCACAGTGGTGTTGCCTGTTTTAATCAGGAGAACTCCTGGAGAGAGAAGGGGTTTGAAAGCTATCAAGGCGTGCTTCACAGCCATCAACCCTTTTTGAGTGATGTGCAGGGGGATTTGCTGTGGGCTCCATTGGCCCTGAATGCACCTGCCATCCAGGTCTGCACCCAAAGTGTAGTCTGTAGTGAGGGTCGGGCGGCGGGGTGTGGGGAAAAAAAGCAGTCCCTTGTTGTGGGAGCATGCTGTCACCCCCCCCCCAAAGAAATTCCTTTCTGAGGCAAGGAATTATAGGTAGAAGAGTTTCCAGGTCTTGAGAAAGTGTTGACACCAAAGGCTCTTTAGGTACCATTGAGGTTTCTTCACATGCAGTCTGGCATATGCCATGAACCCCAGACCTTGCAGGATTTTTCTTGCAGAAACTTGGGGCCTGGTGGCCAGCTGAGAGAATTAAGCTGACAGAAAAATGTGTTTCTCTGGTGTAACGTATGCCATCTGGGATGCTGTGTCCAGACTTGCTCCCAGGAATATTATCCTTTGGGTGGGCACCTGTTTTGATTTATTTTCATTGATTGTGTACCCTAGGGAGGTTAGTAGGCTCTTTATAAAGACCAGGTGCTTGAGCAGTTTTTCCTGGCTGTCTGCCTGAATAAGGCAGTCGTCTAAGTAGGGGTAAATTTGAATATTTCTTTATCTGCAAAAGGCAATAGCCGGAGCCAGGCATTTTGTAGAAAGTCTGGGAGCAGTAGATAAGCCAAAGGTAAGCGCAGAGAACTGAAAGTGTTGAGATCCTGCCCTGAAGCAGAGATATTTTCTGCATGATTCCCTGACAGGAATGTAGCTGTAGGCCTCTTTTAGATCCAGGTTGGCTAACCAGGAGTCCTTGGAGAGCATGGGTAGCAGCTGCCGAAGGGTGAGCATTTTGAATTTTGGGATCACCAGGAAGGTGTTTACAATGGATAGATCGAGGATGGGGTGCCAGGTGCCCTCTTTTCCGGGCACTAGAAAAAGTCTGGAGTAGAAGCCTTGGTCTATCTTTTCTGCAGGAATGTGCTCTACTGCCCTCAAAGAGAGCAGGGAATGGATTTGCTTTTGAGCCTCTGCCCACTGATTTGGTGGTAGATCTGGGAACCCTTGTTGGGCTGGAAGGGTGTGGAAGGATAATTTGTATCCCTGAGATGCAAAGTTCAGAACTCATTGGTCCTTGGTAATGGTGGCCCAGGTGCTTGATTGAAAGGAGAGCTTTCCTCCTAGCGGCAAGTGAAGGTGGGCAGAGGGGAGGGTGGGAGGAGGTGAGTCATTGTGAGTTCTTACCATAGTGGAACTCCCTGGTTTTGAAGTGGAGTTAGTCCACTGCTTAGATCAATGCATTCTCTGAGGCTGCAGTCGGGGGGGGGGGGGGTCTGCTTCCATGGGGCCTAGGCTGGGCCTGTTTATTTGGAGCAGGAAAGGACCAGTGCTTGGAGGGACAATGCCTGCTAAACAGAGGGGGCTGGACCTGTAAGAAATCTTTATACTGTTTGCATAGATTTTGCTTTTTTTCCCCATCTTTTTAAAGACCTCTTCTACCTTAGTGCCAAATAAGTTATCTTTGTGCAAGGCGCCATCTAACAACTTAGATTTGACATGGTCTGGCAGGGGTTGCTCCTTAAGCCATGCATGTCTTCTGACAGATCCAGTGACTGCTGCCCTGCAAGAAGCTTCTAGGGTGTCAAAATCACAGTGCAAAGTATGTTTAGTTACTTGACTTGGAGAATGCATTAAGTCTTGTAAATCTTTAGATTCTGCCCAAGCAGGAAAGGAAGACATTTTTTTGTTTAAGGAGTTCCAAGGTCCGTTGCTGATACTGAAGCATATGGAACTGACAATTTAGTGCCCTGACAGCAAGAGTAGCTGAGGTGTATACTTTTTTGCCCCATCTGTCCAATGCTCACGAATCCCAGTCTGAAGGGGTGGGATTCTTAGCAGAGGTTGCTTTAATCCCTTTAGGCCCTTGAGAAATGACCTCAGGGTCAGCTGTAGGATTTTTAAAAAGATATTTGTGTGAGTCAGGGACTCTGTAGTAACTGTATGGTTTTCTGGGAGAAGGAGGTAGGGAGTCAGGAGTCAAGCTGGATTCAAGGAAAACAACATCCACCACATCCAGGACTGAGGGACATGGCCAAGGGTTTGTTGCAGAAGGTCTAGGAATTCCCTGAGTCTCTTTTTAGACCGAGGGTAGTCCTGACTCTCCCACTGGAAATACTCCCTTAAAAGGATGTAGGGTTGCCCCACAGGAAAAATCATCTGGGGGAGAGGCTGAATGAATGGATTCCTCTGCATCAGAATCCTCCTAAGTGGAGAGGGGTTGCATGTCTTCATAGTCAGATGCATTAGATTCATCGGACTCTTGTTCAGACAAAACTACTGGAGACAGATCTCTTTCTTTTTGAGGGGGTAGCTTGGCTTCCCCTGATCAACATAAGGTCTTCTGCCATTTTAAGCATTTGAGACTGAGGCAAGGTAGCAGGCACCTGACATTGGGTTGTCAGTTTCTTGGGTGTGGTTCGAACCCTGGGCCTAAGGAACTCTGTTGTTTTCGAAAGAATGGCAGTCGCAAAAGATGTCAGTTTGTCTAGAGTGGTGCGAAGGACTTCCTCAGAAGCCGGTGCCTTCCCAGCGGCTCTGGACCCATCCAAGTTAGAGATTACCGCAGGATCCTTACACGAAGAGTTTTGCTGCATACAGAACTCCAAAATGAGTCTCAGTGGCAGCCTGCAAAGCAACTGAAGCGGGCATCAGGGGCCGCGAAAGTGCCTCACTGAGTACCGGAGAACTGACAACTAGCTTAACGGAAGCGTCATCGGTAGGTTTGGACCTGTGCGGTCTGTCTCTGACTTTATCTTTACGTTTTTTTTGGAAGATCTGCTGTCAGATGGCTTAACAAAGCCATATGGGAATTAGAGGGTTGTAAACAAAAATATCGGGCAACAATAAGGGCCAGACAATGGATAGTTTTGGCATTAAACAAAGCACAGAAGCGACAATGAGGGACATTGCGGTCTGAGCCTAGACAAGTGACACAGTAAGAGTGGAAGTCTCGGTGTGGTATTTGCTTTCCACAGATGAGACAATTATTAACTTTTTCTGACATCGGTTAGTGCAAGAAAAAAGGATCCCCAACAGGGTACTTAAGCTTTAGAAGACTTCAACCTGAATTCAGAAATGAAAAAACTCAGGTAGCGGCCGACCTTCACTCGTGCGAACTGCTTCTGCTTCAGGCTCCATGGCAAGAAAAACTGATATAATGGGGTCGGCTGCCTTACTTTAAACCACTGATGACCTGACATCAGTCCTCAAAGGCGACCGCAACCAACGCAGAAATACTAACTCTCTGGTATTCGGGCCGGCCAAGGGCTACCCTGGCAGGGATGACCCAAATGTGATGACTGCAACAGTGAAACACGAAGAATATCAGCTTTACCATGGAGTAAGGGAGTCAGGAGCTGAACCCAGAGCTCACTGTCAACATCATACTACCTACATACCCACTCAAACATGAGATAAAACTATCAAAGTCATCCCCCATCCCTGCACTGGGGAAAAAGTTGGACCTTTACAGCTTCTGGGGTCCAGTTATTCCCTTCCCCATTACTCCCATGACCCTCTAAAAAGGGTAAGAAGCCACTTCATGCCAGCGCCGTCTCTCGTATTTGACCTCTAAACGTTTGGCATCCAGCTCATATTGTTACTACTTGTCCCTTTCTACAGCCTCCCATCACTGGGATTCCAGGCACATTTTCTCTGCCGATTTCATTTCAAGATGTTTGGCCTCCAATTCATATTGATGCTGTTTCTCTTCAGCCTCCAGGCATAGTCCCTCCAACTCCAGACGGATTCTCATGTCCTCCGAAGAAATGGTGGACTGTCCTGTCCCTGCAGGCTGCACATCCCCAATACCAAACTGGATATCCTCTGAATGGCTGGTCTGAGCTGAAGCTGCAACTAATGCTGAAATCATTGCTTCCTTAATCAGGCTGATATGCACCAGTCCTCTGGCTTCACACTCCTTGGCCAACTGGCTTCACACTCCTTGGCCAACTGGCTTCACACTCCTTGGCCAACTGATTCTTTGACAGCTTACTATAGCCTTCTGCTGACATCTTTGCTTATTATCCCTGACTGACTAAATAAAAATAAATAAAACTGTGGTGGATTGAGATTATGTATGTTTACTTTGTAGCTATCAGGAATACACACCTTAATAACTACCACCACCCACAGACTACTGAAGTTCAACTGAAAATCCCACACTGCTGGCACCAATTAATGTTTCATCCAGTTAATATCTTACAGAACTCCTACCGATTAATGTGATGTCCGGTTAATATTCCGCTGAACTGCCACCAGTTAATGTGACATGCCTTACTATCCTGGGTCAGTAACTAAGGAGCTTCAATCCCTCACTACTGACTCTAATGTGAGACTTTCATTTAGACAGGAGTAATATTTCACAAATTTTCCCCTAAGAGCACAACATGAACACACTATAGCCTAGCCTGGGACTGGACTGTATACTTCTGTCCACCCCCAATGTAACTCTTTATTACACACTTCAGAGCAATGTACCCCAGTGTAAGACCTCTGATACACACACACTTAAATACATAAAAATTCACACATTCAAATACTTTTGGGAAAGCCTGACAGACTACCAGCTGTGTCCCTTCCCCCAAAATAATACAGAAATGCTGCCACTAATCAGAGCGTCATCATGCCCTTCTAAAAAGGTGTCCAACTATGAAAATTAAATATTGAAACAAATAGTAGCAAATGACCTAAGCAGCCAGGCTTTCGGAGTAGCCCGGCAAATTATCAGAGCAAGTATTACACTCTCAAATCACCAAAGAAAAACAATGACTGATCAGCCACAATGCAAGTTAATAAAAAATATTTAATACCGAGCAAATTATTAAAAATATAAAACAGCAATTCCCAATAAACAAAACCAAGCTCAATCACCAGGAAAATGAAATCAATACTGTAGGATAGACTCAACATTCAGAAAAACTAACTGACCTAGCTGATCAGTTATAACTTCCTAACTAAAGAACACTTGTCCCTGATCTAAACTACATTACTACAACAGAGCAAAGGCAGACTTACAGTTCATAGGGAGTTACTAGGTTATTGGCTTGGAGGCCCTTATAAGCCAAGAGTTTATCCCATATTTAGACAAGTCAGCACCTGATGCCCCTGCCCAGCAGGGACACGTGTGGAATCCCAGGAGTGTATTTTCCATTTCCCATCCAGGTTGCACTTAAAAGAGCCACTCTGCTTGATGAGGAGATGGAGTCTATTCCACAGATGGGGGAGTCTCCGACACAAATCTGTACCGCCAACAAGTCCTCTTGATTGTCAAAGACCAGGTTGAGGGCACGCATGTGGGTTACGCGAGTGGAGCTCAACTTCAGTACCATCAAGGCAGGGTCAATGATTGCCCTGTATACCAGACAGAGGTCACCTCTGAGGACTCTGTATGAAACTGAGTAGAGGGATACGTTTTTTAGTCTGTGTATAGTAGATGCTGGAGGCCCTGGATTCTCCTGGTGAGGGACCTCTGTGGTCTCTTCAGCTGCTGCATGTGCGTTGCGAGGTACATGCTGAAAGGAGCATTGTACTCAATAACGGGCCTTACAAGGGAAAAATACAAGGATGTTACGACCTTGTCCTGGATGAGATACCCTTACTTATGAGGTGGGCCGTGTAGAAGGCTTTCCATGCAACGGAAGCAGCATAGTGGTCAAAAGTCAGGTTGCTATCAAATTGGGTGACCAAATCCCTCATGACTGATTGTGTGTTTAGGATGTTATTAATGTGATAATTTGTGGGGACGTCACTCTCCCCAAAGGGGATGTCTACGCATTTTTTGGTATTCAGCTTGAGGCCATGTTTCTGGCACCAGTCATTTGCCTGGGTAAAACCCTCTTGCAGGGTGTCCACATCACTAGGGGAATTGATGACAGCACCCAGTTTGGAGTCATCTGCAAACTTGGTCAGCCATAGCCCACTGGTTTTGGCCTGCACCTCAGAAAAGTATATCCCAAATAACAAACAGAGGCTCCAAGACCAACCCCTGGAGTACTCTGTTACGGTTCTACTGCTTGAGGTGGCTTCTCCTATTTTTGACTAGGTGGGTTCTATCAGTGAGTCAGTTTGCTACCCATCTGGTAACATACAGATTGATGCCTAGTTGAGAGAGTTTATCTATTATGCCCGAGTGGGGAAGAGTGTCGAAGGCTTTGGCCAGGTCAAGGTAGGCGGTGTGCACCTTCTCTCTCTAATCCATGGCTTTGGGGACTATTTCAAAGAAGTTGACCAAATTTAACAGACATGACCTCCCTTTGACGAAGCTAAACTGTATGGGATAGAGTGTTTGGAGCCTGCCAATGTCCTTGTTAATGAGATCCACGATAATCCGTTCCATGGCCTTGCAGATCAGGCTAGATAGGCTGCTGGGTCTATAATTTCCCGGACCGGTGGATGCTCTGCCTTTGTGCAAAGGCATGACAGTGGCTGCCCTCCACTCAGCTGGGATAAAGTCAGTACTCAGGCTTTGGTTGAATAAGGTGCCGAAGTTCCTGCCCGAGTTCACATAGAATGCAGCCTGGGATGTTATCGGGTCCTATGGAGGCTGTATTTTTTTCCCTTTGTGAAAGCAGTGATTACCTGTTCCCTAGATACAGGGGGAAGAGGACAGGTACTGGGGATGTCCAAATTTACTGATAGGGGGACAGAGGGGTGAAGTTTTCACTGAATCTGTCAGCCAGTAAGTTTGCTATATCTACAGCATTTGTAGATGTGGTGTCCTTGACCATCAGTTCTGAACAGATCTGGGTGCTTCCTTTGAGGTTGCGGACTTATGTGAAGAAAGCCTTATGACCGTCTCTAGTAGATGTGGCCAATATGGACTCAAAGTTTGCTTTGGAGGATTTCACTAGTGTTCTTATTTGCTTGTTCAGGCTAAGAAGACATTTGCTTCCAATTGGGCACCTGCTCTTTGGTCTTGGACAGCAATTTTTTCCTTTTGTTATACAGATTATTAGACTGCGGTGGTGGTGCTGCGGTAGCATTGTCGCCTCATAGTTAGACATTGCCTGTTCGATTCTCAGTTAGAGCGTCTTCTGTGTGGCGACATGCGTGAATGGGCGTTCCTTCATTGAAGGTTGTGCGTTAGGCCCGGCAAGCCAGCATGTAAAAATCTACTGCCAATCATTAGCGGACTGGAGTTCTGCTGTGGCAACCCCTAACCGGGAAAAGCCGAAAGACACAAACAAACAAGTTATAAAGATTATTAATTGCAGATGCCCACCAGACAGGTTTAGTCTTCCTTGCGGAAGAAGATTTAGTCCCGTCGGGTATTCCTGATTCTATGCATCTACATAAATGCTCGTATAGTGCTTTTGTGTAGTTTTGGATGTTGTGGTCAGTTCCTACAGAGGGGGAGGGGGCTGTGAAGCTGTTTATACCATCCCTCAGGAGCCTGCAATCAGATTTGGAGAACTGTATGTCTGAACCTAGCTGGGGGGGGGGGGGGAATGGTGACTTCGAAAGTGACTGCTTTATACTTGGATCTTACCAGGGAGGAGGATACTATAGGGATACTGCAGTAGTTTGTTGGTTAATACCAGATCCTCTTGTGGAAGTACAGACTAGCTGTTCCATGGCGTTTGCACTGAAAAATCGTAGTTCTTCCAGTCTGTGTTTGGGTTGTTTAAAAAAATTACCCAGGATCAGGGTAAAGGGATGAATCTTGATAGATTTGAACAGGTCCAGATAGGCATACTGAGCATCTTCAGTCAGATTTGGATTTGAATAGGGGGTCTTTGTCAATGGTCAACTGTACCTGCAGTGTCTCCTGTAAGTCATACTGTTTGACCAGCCTGGAGGTGTGTATGTTTATATTGAAACTCCACCTCCTTTGGTTTTACTGCCCACAGTTTGGGGTATGAATGCGTGATAAGTTGAATAACCAGGTTAGGCTGGTGTGCTCTCTGCAGCTTTAATGGTTGTGTGGCTGCACAGAGGTCAGTATTTTCCAGGGTTAAGAATGCTTGCAATGAGTGCAGTTTCATGTTTAGACTCCTAGCGTTTAGCGGCATAACTTTTAAATTTGTGTTTTCTTTAATTTTTTATCGTGGTAGCTTTACCCACATCACTTTTCCTAAAAAAGGCACTATGAGGGAGGCAAGAGCCTTTGCCAGAAGCCTGAGGCCCAGGTGAAACAGATGCAGGCCATATCTGGCAAAGCATCATGGTCTGTCGATCATATCTTCCCAGGCCGTCAGGCACTGGATCCCCATAGAATAACACCAGAAACTAAGTCAATTGTTAAAGTCAATCATTTTCTGTTTGTACTGAGGCATTACTCTGGGTGATGGTAGAATGCTGCTTAAGGCTAGGGACATACCTGCCTGGGACTCAATCAGTGAGCTCAATCATGTCTCTCTTCATGTACTCCATGGAGATATAGCTCGTCATTCACACCAACATGGACTATGACAGAGTCATAAAAGTACCTGCTGTAGAGAGACTTGAGTGCATATGTAATCCTTTTGGGTGTGGCCGGCTAAGATCTAGCTGTATTCAACCGGACGTATAAGAGAATTTAAGTACCTTTTATCTGCATTTTTTCAAATACAGGATTTTAATGGATTTATTTGTGTTGCACTGAATATTAACTGCACTGGAAGTTTTGACTCTCTTTTTTTCAGTTAGTTCCCCACCCAACCTCCCTGTTTTTGTCTTGGTGTTAAACTTGGTGGCTTTGAAACTGCCTACCCCTCTTGTAAATTTGTGTTTGGATACTCCTCCTGGGCCCATCTCATTTGCTCACTCAACTGAGTGCAGTGAGATGATATTCTGATTTCAGGCACTCCTACTGTGTACAAAAAGAGCATCTGGGAAAGAAAAAAACAAAATTTTTTTAAGCTTGTTTCCTGCCTTTCCTGTAAGCGGTCTAGACTGTTTGTAGGCTTCTGAGCCCCTATGCCTTTGTGTGTTGGAGGGAAGCCTTCTAGCTTAATTTTGTTTCTTACAACTAGCCAGTTTTCCAGTTTCAGCACTCAAATCTGTTTCTTTGAACTCAGCACTTGTTCAGAACTCGTTGCAAGCACTAAATAAGCTGCAAATTACTACAGCACTCAACTTTCCTCACTTGTCTAGAGGAAAGCAGTTTTTAGTACTTAATAAATAAGCACCTATCCAGGCCTGTCTAAGGGTCAGCTCCTGGTGATTTCTCCTGTCTACCTGATGAATCTGGGCATCTTGGGGCAGTGCAGCAATTGCTTCATATACACAGACAACCCTCTCCTCCTACCAACCAACACTACAACCTGTGAAAGGTACACTTATATAGCCAAACTGGAAGCAAAGCTCTCTTCACCCAAGACTGGACTAGACAGTCCAGTGGAGAAGGTAAACACTTGAACCACACCACACTCAACACATAATCTCTGAAAACCTACATCACCAAAACACAAACATAGAAACAACACACACCTACATTCGTGGAGGCTCTCAAAAACGTGCCCAAGCATCAGGGACCTCCAAAGCAGAAACGCAATCAAATTCCACCACCCAACACAACCCAAATGACGCATAGCCCACAAACTCAGTGTGCCACTCAACCACAGCCCATAAGGCAGAACAACATACCCGATACTCTAGTCGTAGGTGACTCTATAGTCAGGCACACTGATGTTCCACTCACCAGGCTAAACAAGGAGAAAGTTACTGTGAGGTGCCAGGATCCGCCCACATACCACACACACTCTGGTCACTCCACAACAAGTACAAATATGACACTGTCATTGTCCATGTTGGTGTGAATGACCCGAGACGTACCTCCCTGGACTACATGAAAAGAGACATGGAGGAGTTCTCCGATCTTGTAGCCCAGGCAGGTATGATCCTAGCCCTGAGTAGCATCCTGCCATCACCCAGAATGATACCGCAGTACAAGGGCAAAATGACTGACTTCAACAATTGGCTAAGCTTCTGGTGTCATTTTAAGGGGATCCAGTATTTGTCTGCCTGGGATGACATGATCGACAGACCACAATGCTTTGCCAGTGATGGCCTGCACCTGTCGCCCTTGGGATTCCAGATACTAGCTAAGGCTCTTGCCACCCCTATAGTGCCTTCTTTAGGCAAGGTTCAAATGACAAATTCACCACCGTAACAGGTACAAGCAAGCAAAGTCTGAGGGTAATGCTACTCAATGCTAGAAGTCTAAACCTCAAAATGCACTCACTTGAGGCACTCCTTAAAATGGAGAACATCAACATCTGTGCAGTGACAGAGACCTGGTTCAAAGCTCCAGAGAGCACACCTGCATTACCAGGCTATAATTCATACCACACCTTTCGGCCACCTAATCCAGAACGAAGCACTAAAGGTGGAGGAGTGTCCATATTCATTAAGGATATCCACACCTCCAGGCCAGTTGCACAGCATAATGCATCCAAGATTATCCAAGTGCAACTAACTCTGGGCCAGGTTTCCCACTCCTCATTTCTTGATACACTGGAAAGTATTAGGGTACAACCCAACACCCTAATAATGGGCGATTTCAACTACCCTACCATTAACTGGGAAAACTACTCGTGTACTAACTCTTTTGCTCAACGTTTTCTGGAATTCATAAATTCCAACGCCTTGGATCAACTTATTCACACCCCCACCAGGGGCAGCAATATCCTAGACCTGGTCATTACCAACATGGGCAACTGGTGTTCCACACCAGAGGTCAATTCCTCTTTGGTCAGATCCGACCACAAGCTAATCACCACAGACATCCACATCCCGCCCCCAATTAGGGAAACCACCGTAAAAAACTTCTCCAAAGCCAACTTCACACTTCTTAAGACAGAAGTGGCAAACTTCATGACACTCATGCAGACAACAATAGAGGTATGACTGCTGAATCCTACACAAATGCATTTTATAAGCACTTACACGAGTGCATGAATCATGCTATCCCTAACAGAACCAAGATGCTATCCTCCAAAAAAAGGAAGCCAATCTGGTGGTCCTCTGCCATAAACAAACTCTACAACAGAAGAAAGAAACTGTTGCAAAAAAAAGAGTAAAATCCCATGACTGGAGGAACTCCCTGGTCAACCTCAGTAAGAAGCCGAGATCCCTCATAAAATCCTCTAAAGCTAGTTACAAAAACACAATTTCCACGGACTCTAAAGACAACCACAAAGCATTCTATACCTATGTCAAGAATCTCAGTGGCAACACTCAGATCTGCTCTGAGTTACAAACACAATGGCACTAAATATACAGAAACAACTGATATTGCCAACATCCTGGCAGATAGGCTCAGTGCTAACTTTACCCCCCCCCTCTCACCCCCTACAGGGTTCATCTCTATACCGGAAAAATGCAAAGTTCCTGTAATCACGGCTGCACAGGTAAAAAACACACTCCAAAGCCAAGAACACAGCATCCATGGGACCTGACAATATCCCAGGCTGCATTCTACACAAACTACAGAATGAACTGGAACCCTACCTAAGTACCACGTTCAGGGTCTCACCTCAGGCTTTGTGCCCAAAGAATGGCACACCGCAACGGTTATCCCACTCCACAAAGGGGGAGCCACGACGGATCCCGGGAACTACCACCCCATTAGCCTGATGAGCCTGGTCTGCAAGGCCATGGAACGTATCATCATGGAACTCATAAAACAAAGACATTGGTAACATCCAAACTCTGGACCCTACCCAGTTCGAGTTTGTAAAAGGCGGATCATGTCTCCTAAACTTGACTGACTTCTTTGAAGCAGTCACCAAAGCCATTGAAGAGGGTAAGGTGGCTCACACAGCTTATCTAGATTTCGCCAAGGCTTTCGACACCATCCCCCACTCTGGAATTATAGATAACCTCACTAAACTAGGTATAAATCCCTATGTCACAAGATGGGTTGCCAACTGACTCATGGACAGAACCCACACTGTGAAAGTAGCAGACTCCAAATCCGACTTCAGACCAGTGACAAGTGGAGTAGCACAGGGTTCTCTCCTGTTTTATCTACTTCTCTGAAGTACAGACTAACACAGAAGGTCTTTGGCTAACAAAGTCTGCAGATGACTGCAAACTAGGAGCCATAATCGAAGCTCCTAACAATGAGGACATACTACAAAAGGGCCTCACTGAGACAGATGCCTGGTGTCAAAGCCATGGCCTGAAGCTCAATGCCATGTATCGTCATCCCCTTTGGTAAAAACTCTGTACCCATGAACTACCACATAGCTGGCAGTCTACTTAACGCCGAAAATGTGATGAGACCTTGGGACACAGGTGGACAGTAGTCTCTCCTTTGATAATCACATCACCACAGTGGTCAAGAAATCCTTCTACGTGGCTCACCTCATCACAAAAGGTTTCTCATCCACAGAAAAAAAAAAAAGAGGTCATTGTTCCCCTCTACTCATCACTCATTAGACCCTTTATAGAGTACAACGCCCCTTTTGGTATGTGCCTCACAAAGACATCTACAACAACTGGAAAGACCATAGAAATACCTCACACAGAGGATTACCGGCCTCAAACAAACAGATAGCCTACGCAGACAGTCTCAAAAAACTCCAGCTTTACTCCGTCGCATATCGCCTACTCAGAGGCGATCTCTGCCTAACATACAAAGCTATGTCAAACCCAGAGCTGTTGGATATGCTCCACTTAAAGAAATTCCAATCCCTCCGAGCTACACGCTCTAGGGAACTAAACCTTGTCACCACAATAAACAGAACATGCTGGAGGGATAGATTCCTGTCCCAGAGACTTCCCATACTCTGGAACAGACTACCTATGTCAAACAGAGCTCCTCATTAGCACTTTTCAAGGAAAATCTTGATGACTGGATGGGAAATAGGAAATTCACCCCAGGGATCACTTCTGTGGCTCTGCTTGACAGGGGCACAGGAAAATAAATTTTCTTGGGTGGCGAAAGCCAGGGTACCTTTTTGGCTAGACTCATATAGGCCCTAGGGCAAACAGCCTAGTAACTACCTATGAACATATGTGAACTATTGACTTCAACTGTCTTCAGCAGGCTCTTTTATAGACTAGCTTGTCAACTGTTCCAGTTCTAATTTTTATTTCATTTTCTGAAAATCATCCAACAGCTGTTTTCTAAAAGTTCCTTCCCGTCTTTCAGCTTCTGACAGTAACACATAGCAACTGTCAACATTCCGATGACATCATCTGCAGATCAACTGAATCTGAGACAGTTTGTCTTAAGAATCTTTCTTCACAAACATGTGCATTTAGAAATGTAAAAACACCCTGTTCAAGTCTTTAATACAAACAGATTATAAAAACAACATGCAAGAACGTATTTACAATATCATGGTGCTGGCATATCTGAAATTATATACAAAACTTCAGCCAGACATGCTAGCACAGATGACAGTGTCTAATTTCCTCACACTATGTACCACTTCTCAGCCTTGAAACTCCAACTTTGATTGACAGTGGATTTTTCTATTTCTACAAGGTGTTCTACTAGTATACCAGATATGTTCATTGCTAAGCCAGGGTATAACTCAAGCTCTTGAAGCACTGCTCAATTTCCTGATCAAAAGTACAGGAGAGCTGCTGAAGCATCAGTCTGGACCTCTCAGAGATCTTCTCCCAGATGAGTATTAGTGTCCTTCTAGCATGGCAAGACTTCATCATATAAAATAAGGCCTGTCTCTCTGCTTCTTGCATGGCAACTCTACCACACCTGGCATCACATACATTTCTCACAAAAGAGAAGGTCTCTCCCATAATGCCTGCATCTTATACTGTCACAGGAATAAGCAACATAACTTTCTCCAACTACACACTCTACTGCTCCAACTGTTAAGCCATATGTGACCTTTTGATGTGTTTTTTTTTGCTTGTGCTCTATGCTCTTGTACTGACCCTTAGGAGCTCCACAAACAGTCACAAAATTCAACACAAAATGGTCCACAAAAGACTACTTGCTGGAATAACTTTCACTCCCATCATGAAACAAGGTCAGGGCAATCACCCCCCCCCCCCCACAGCCAACCATGCAATTATAAAGCAGTTCAACTGGTAAAAAAATATGAATTCTTGTGGAGACCCACCTACCTGCAAATAAGAAATGTGGCAGATAAATTGTACCATGTCGCTGCAAAAAAAATAAAAACACTCATACTCTGCATGTTCGAAGTGGGACATTTACATTTCTGTGTCAACATTAGCCACTTAGGCGTAACATCATTCTGACAAATGCCACTAGATCCCTTATACACAATACTATTTTTGCCAATTTGCAATTTCCTTAAACATTAAATTTGAGAGAAAGCCGACAGTGGGGTTAAGTATTTTTTTTCCTTTACTCCCACTGTTGCAAGACCTTGGATTTGCTATATTCAAGGTATGTGAGGGGTTGCAACCCACATAAAAGGGATGTACAGGAGTAAGGAAGGCAAAAATAAAGTTTTTGTTTTATAATACACTTTCAGTGTGAAGGTGCAATTGGGGAAACTGAATTCAATATTTCTCTTTTTGAGAATACGTTTTTTTTACTATTGCCATTTTAACCATAAACAATATGTATACATATTTTACATAAAGACACAAATGCATGATGTGTAAAAGACAAATCCTTACAGATAGTATTAATGTAGGAACGTGCAAAGCCCAATATTCTCTAGTCATCACAGAGCTCACACAAGTCACAATACTGACTCAGTATTTCCAAAAGTGGGCAATGACACAATACTGCTCCAATGTTCACTCACTTGCCTTTCTATGACATTTCATTAATGTTATACTGAACTGTATTCCACTGTATTTACACTGCTCAGCGCCAACATCCTACTGGCTGATTATTCACACTTTTAAGGAGTCCTCATATGTTTACATCTTACAGACAATAAGATTCATCCACAATGTAGGTTTCTTAATCACAATATGTTGTCTTGTCATCAGCGAAGTGTGGGAAAACAGAAAGGGAAATCACTCAAGGAAAAAAAACTCAAGCCTCCTCAATTCTTAATTCCTTTGTTACACTTAGGAATGGCTTTATAATTGGATGGGGAAGTGATTCCAGCTTGGTGAGGAGGCACCACATCACTGCCATGAATGCTTTGGGGATTAGTATATCACAAAATGATTGGTCCACAACAATACTATATAATTCGTTATTTCCCTAAATAATTGTCCTCTCGCTATTTTCTTTACTGAACCACTTCTATTTAATCTGATACTTGTCCCACAAGACTCAAGCTTGTCAGGAAAAGTGGTTATGCAATTCTGTAACAATTTAAATTTTTTTGAGTCTTTTTATTGGTATTACTAAGTTAAGTGATATGCAATGCAATAAACAGTCTGCCTAAACATCTAGGTACTTAACCTGAATCTCCTATTCTTTGAGAAAGTCCTAAATGCTCCTCTACAGTGAGGCTTCCTTGTTTTGCAAGTCCATTTGGTTCTAAAATTCACTATTTTTGTTTGGGTCTATATCATATGAGCGAATCGCACAAATTGCCAACGCTCATAA